>NW_009935112.1:0-46817 GCF_000696875.1 Nestor notabilis | reverse complement strand
AGGAATCTGCAGCCCCCTAAAAGCCCTAAAGGTTTCACAGGCAGACCCCACGCAAAGCTCTCACCTAACCACAACAGCAAACACAAAGCCCATGCTTGCAGCAGAACACAAACACTGTCTTCCAAAGCTGTGCAGCTGCAGGTAGAGTGCAGCCCTGATTCAGGATGGCTTTCAGATTGTGACGTGTTTGGTGGCTGATGTGAACCAGTTCCTTGTGCTCAGAGCTGTTGGAACAGGAGTTTAGCAAAGCCAGGAGCAAAGTGTAGTTGGGCTGGTACAGACCATGGGCTGGCAAAGCCTTGTGGTCAAGTCACCACACAACTAGCGCTGCCACAAGGCTCTGTGGACATACCCACAGCACCACCATTGAAATAAAGGCCACAGCTGAGAATGCCACAGCATCTTACTGGAGTGACTGACTGACTTCTCCAAACACGACAGCACACATTGACCTGCCAGAGGGGAGACTGAGATGAGCTCTGAGGCAGAAGCTCTTCCCTGTGAGGGTGCTGAGGTGCTGGCACAGGGTGCCCAGAGAAGCTGTGGCTGCCCCATCCCTGGCAGTGTTCAAGGCCAGGTTGGACACAGGGGCTTGGAGCAACCTGCTCTAGTGGAAGGGGTCCCTGCCCGGGGCAGGGGTTGGAGATGCAGGAGCTTTAAGGTCCCTTCCAACCCAAATCACTCTGGTTCTATGGCTTACATGCTATTTGCCTATCATGCCTTTCAAGAACTCGCAGCAGTGACGCTTTTCCAGTGTCCACGGAACCTTGGATCATTAATCCAGTTTTCTTCTCCCCGCCCACAAACTCCATCTCTGTTAGAACAAACAATATTCCCTTTCCCCTCAGACCTGCTTAGTATGTAATCAGGAACCTCTTGGGCAACGGGTTAGCACTGACAGCATCTCTGCCTACACAGAGCTGGTTTCAGTTCTAACCCCCGCTGGCAGCAGTCGCCTATGGAGCAGATCCTCCCTGCTGGCATCGCGTGACAGGGCAAACACAGCCCTGACTTCACCGTCACCCTGTGCCAGGAGTGAGCGTGGATGGGAGAGTCAGCACTCTTCACCGCGGCCTCCCAGCCGGCGGGACACCGCTCTGAATCACCGGCACGCCGAGCCGAGCCGAGCCGCTTCCTTCCCCTCCCGTCACACCTCGGTGCGTGTTCTAACACCTTTAATGGACCTGCTTCTCCCAATCCTGCACAGAGGGAGCTGATGCATCCATAGAGAGAAAACAACCTCGCTGCAAAATCCCTGCGGGATTCAGTGCTTGACACTGGCTTTGAGAGTGAGATCCTCCACGGAACTACGCGTCCCAGAGAGGAAATGGTTAAGGACACAGCTGGCTGCAGCCCAATTGTAACGTTACTATATTAAGTAAATAAAGCTAACATTAAATTCAGGTCAGGAACTATTTGTTCAGGGTCAGGTGACTCCAGCTCAGCTAATCAGCCAGACACACCTTGCTGTTTGAACAGTCTCCCACGTTAGAGCTGCACTTAAAAACAGGTTTGCTGCAGCTCCAGTCAGTGAATTACAGCACAAACACCCACAAACCCGAGAACAATGGGCATAATTTTCACTCCTAAAAGCAGGCAAACTCCAGGTTACAGCGAGAGCAGGGACGCAGCAACCCCAGGAAGCAGGATCTTGTGCAGAGTCAAGTGCAAGTCCCATGATCCATCATAAATGCACCATAAACCAGTCAGAATATACCATAAAAGACCCAATGTTTAGATTAGTGGCAAAAAGAACCCACCCATCTGAAAGCTCACTCTCTGCCGATGACGTTTGCTGTTACCACACTGAGAGCTGTTCACACTGAGGATTAGCAGGCAGTTTATCACTGACTTCAGGAAAGCATGTTCAGGCTCATGGAGTTCATAGAATGGACATGCTTGGAAAGGACCTTAAATCATTATTAGCCAGTTTTGGTACCACTTCCACTGACCACTTCCTTCCCAGTGAACTCACTTCAAGGCTTCGTTGCTCAATCCTTTATGGCACTTTGGAATCCTTCCTGTGGAGTTCAAAGCCCTGCTGAGCCTTCCTCTCCTACATGGCCAGGACCACAAACAGCATCTGCTTTCCCCAGTTTGGAGCAGTTTGAAGGGTAGTTCTAAGAGTGCACGTAGTATCCATGTAGGAAATGACTTGCGACACTTGCATTGCTTTGTTTTCTTAGGTATTGTACCATGAAACTTAAAGCCCTTATGGAGAGAGACACTATTTGGAGGAACAGAGACTTCAGCCTTTCTCTCTCATCCTCATTTCCACTGACAATGTATTCTAGCCCACTGTGTGTCACTGACGTGCCACCTACCTCTGTTCAAGCTACTCATTTAAATAACCCACTCTTTCTCTGCAGTTACTCACATTTCTTCACGTGGTAAATGTTTTTCTGCTTCTAAGGCATCTCTATGGAATTGCCCACCTCACATCCATCCTTCTCATGCAGGTTCAGCTCTATAACGACAAAAGCAGCAGAGCATACAGAGAAGTCAGCTGCCCATTCTGATCTTGATGTGAGAGTGTATTGTTTATACATACATACACTTTATTTATATATACTTGTGTATATATGAGTAACTTGAGCTTTTCTACTTCCATTCATTTTCCTTCATGTCGATAGTGTCTTGGTTTGGAAACTGGGGTAGGACAAATGTTCTGAGGGGCCTTATCTCACCACCAAAAGCTCTACTGAACTATGAACAGTCTTGAAACAACTGAGACAGATGCTTAAAAATCTACCATGCTCCATTCTGAGCTGCCTGCTCTTCTCCCAGGCTCAAATCCTTGTGGATAAGCAAAAGTTCTGTGTGCAGTTGTACCTTGGTTCACACCCACAACACAGACAACTGCAATTCATGGTGTATTTCCTACCCGTAACACTTTAGAGGAGGAAGAACCAACGTCTTTCTTCCAGATCAGGTCCTTGAGAATCTACTCCAAGCTTTTGGTCTGTGTTGCCAGATGACAGAGGGTTTAGTTGCACTCCATCTTACACACAGGGCCATAACACGGTGGGAATACACCTTGTTCCTCCCCTTGCAAACGGGCTAAACACTGGCACTGGTACACTCAAAGCTCTGACCCTACAATGATGAGGCAAAAGAAACAAACTAATAGCCTCAATTCTGGCTTAAAGCGTGAAACCCATCAACTCTCACATACAAATCCACACTGAGCAAACAGTAGATTGTCTTCCTGACTGCTTCCTGGTATATCTTTTCCCAAGTCTGATACATCAGAGTGTTGTTTAAAGCAACAGATTCCTGTGTAGCAAGCCCAGATCTGACACCCTGATTAACCTCAGGCTTTGAACAGTGAGAATCAGCTGCATTTAGCACTGAGTGTTGGGAAACCCTTTAGAACTGGCAAAAACTGTATCTTCTTTGCCTTATTGCAAAGGCAACACTGCTGGTTTATTGTGCACAGTTTATTTCCCTGGGTTGGGCTGAGTACACACACAGAGTGTTTGATTTCCTGGTCTCGGGTGAAGAAAGGTGACTTCATGCTGAGATGGGGTTTCACTGTCAGTATTTCCTGTGCTGGGGTCTGTTGGGGGCAGACTCCCCACTTAGTTGGCTTTGAAGAAGCCCTCTGGTCTGCAAGAGTGGCTTGATGTAAGCCTCCTGCCTGTGGTTGAGCCAAGCTGGAATGAGTAGACCTTATGGTCTTAGGGCTGGTCCAGAAACCACAGTGTTTGCCTGCCTTATGGCTCAGATCCAGCATTCCCCAAGACCTTGTCAGTGTATATTGAAGTATCAGATCCACATCGATCTTCTGCACTGAAAGAGTAGTCAAGTGCATAGGCAAACCCCATGGAATAGCCATGGAATAGCCGTCGCTTCCAGGTGGAAAGGGAACACCCGGAGCAATGCACAGAACCGGGCCTTTGAAACAGTTCATCACAGAAATGGGACAGCACGTAACAGAAGGGTAGACAAAAATCAATTGACTAGTAACACACATAGGACCCAAAGAGCATCTGTTACAATTAGATTATTTAATGAGCTTTTCCAATCTATAAACAACATTTTTTTGGTGACAAAACTTCATGTCATTTGTCAAGAGTCTGAGTTTTGATCTGAACCTGTCTTGAATGTAGAAACAAAGGCTGTGGAAAACCTACTCTTCCCATAGCCTTCCCAATGGCATGTGTCCCTTCACACTCCTGCAGCACCAAACACACTCAGGCAGTGTCTTTTTACATGTACCTGATGGGGTGGTGCTCCTGTTCAGCTCCACAAAATGAGGTGTTGTCCATGTCCCTTCCTGTACGTATGTTCCTCCTGTATTTGAATGTAGGAGTTAGGGTGTGCCAGAGCCACCTGCCCAAAAACAAATGTCAGCAATTACTCATTCAGATCACGAGAGGTGAGGAGGTGGGTGATGCCAAACGCGCGACTGCGAAGGAAAAAGAAAGTCATGTTACCACCTCACGTAGTGTGAAATACATGCAAAGGACAAGAAGACATCAGCAAAGGGTGTACCCCATTAGCCAGCAAAGCTTTGAGCTCTGGGGTTACGTGGTGATAGCAAAGCAGTGTGTGAGATCCGTGTAGAGACAAGGCCCATAGCGCGGGAGGCTGACCCTTGGGATGCTGTGTGCAGCCAGCCAGGGATTAGCAGCCTTGTGAATCAGTGGGGGGGTTCTCAGCAGCTTCAGGGAACAAACACCCTGCAGTGTCTCAGCTTTGCTGCTCCCATAGGCAGGTCTGTCCCAGCAGCACCACTCGGGAATGCCATCTCCAGCACAGACATGCCACCAGCCCAGAAAATCCCTTCTCTGGCAAACCCCCTGAGCACAGATGTGCTGCACCAGGGCCACTGTCAGCTACAAAGCACTCCCCTTCCTCGGCTTGGTTTGCACAGAGGAGATCATTTCCATTGGGATTGTTTCAACTCCAACCAAGTGTCCAGCTATTAAATTTAAACCAGCTTTCCTGATCTCTGATACTCACAGCTGTTTACCTGCTCCTGCCCGTGTTGTTGGCAGCTGCATCTGTTTTACAGATATAGGAGGCCTGGGTAAGTGAAATCAATATTGTAATGCTGCAAGACAGTCCCTGCTTACGAGATGCATCCCCCTTGGCAGGCAGGGACATGATAGATGTCAAGTAGCCAAGCACATTTCAGTGCCTGTAAGCACTTATCTTGTTTCCAGCAGCAGATGTGAGCTCTTTCAAAGGCTGGTGCCAAGGCCTGAGTAACTCGAAGATTATGTGAGCAAATACAAAAGGAAGGTGGATGTGATGGGGTTTCCTTCCTGTGATACAAATACACTGGTTTCCCCAGACAAGCTCAAAGTATTCCACAGTCACAGAGCGTGAATAGAAGACCAAGATCACAGCTATAAACATGTTACCCTTTGAAAACAGGATGGCAAGAATCGTGCCCAACTCCTGCTTCCTCCCCAGATGAAGTGTGGATGAATCCTATGAAATGAGAGCTCAGAGGCAGCGCTGCAGTTCCATCAGATCTTCTGGATAGGCAACAAGCCAGTGAGTTAAATGACATTTCGAAACCACATCAACTTTGCATGGATAATTCAAATGAGGAGAGTGAGCACTGCTTCACTGACTGCATGTATTTGAATGCCAAATAGCACCATGGTGAAAACACAACAGACTAACTCAGCTGAGCAAACCCTAGGACAGTGTAGAGGAAAACTACTACAGATTTTCGCCGAAGACTAAGCAATAGGACACTGGTGCACAGTGACTCTTCCACAGGGTATTGCTTGGGTGTTTAATGATAAAGTTGGTTAGGAAGAAAAGTGCTTCAGGATGGTTTTCCTTCCTGCTCCAAGGTGGGGAATCACAGAACCATAGATTCATAGAATCATAGAACGGTTTGGGTTGGAGGGGACCTTAAAGGAATACACACTTCTACCTAACCATAAGCTGGGCTGTCATCCCTTCATTTCTCTGGTTCTTTGAACCACTTATAACTTCATTTGGTCAGACCTAGGGGAAGCCTCAGCAAAGATGAGGATGCACTTACATCTTTGTGGTCTTTGGGGAACTGCGGGAAGCGACACAAGGACCACAGTGACTGTCCAGCCAAGACAGGAATTGGCAGAGGCAAAAAGAGGCCCCCAGGACACTAGGGCAGCGTTGGCAGCTCCGCACACCATGAGCAGCACAGTGTGCTTCAGGACGTGCCTGGACAGGCAAGGCAGGAGGAGAGCAGAGCAGGGAGCGTGCTGGGTTCCCAGCTGCTCCCCAGCAGCTCCCCTCTTGGTAGATCAGCCTACTTGTGCTGATGGGGTGCGAGGATTGCTTGGGTCTTCCTGGGAAGCACCTCCAGTGTCCCGGTTATCCTCCTGAAAGCATTATCTGGGTTGGAAAAGCCAAACCCTTAGTACAAGGAGTCACAGAGAAATAGTGGCTATGTGACCTTTCAGTACTGCTAGAGAGAATGGGTGTATTAAAGTAGGAGTAAATGGAAAGGGTTATTTTTGTTAATCAGAGCAGTAAAATGAAGCCCCAGCAAGCTGCAGGTTTGCTCCACATAACCACTAAAGAAAAAACCTTGTATTTTAAAAGCATTTTCACTTAAGGCTGATACATCATTTCACAAATCACACATTCAGTAGGAGAGATGGGGTTAGCAAGAGAGAAAATTCCACTTCTCAGCTCACTAACAACAGACCAACCCTGATTTTCCCTTCCCATCAAAGGAATCCATCATTGGTTGGGAAATGGCACAGCAGCTTCAGGAATCCCCAAGATCAACCTGTCCCAAAGATACCACAGGAAAAGCTCACTCTATTTCTTGTCATTACATGGATTTACTGTTCTAGAACCCTGGAACATAGCTTAGCTATATGTATACGTATTTGTATATGTATTTGCATATGTATGTGTATGCATCTATAAATACAAGGAATTGGTTAGACCTGCTTACTGGGCTTGGTTCTAGACTTCACTGGATACCTACTGTACTGGTTGGAAACTGCTGTAAGTTACAATGATCATTTCTCTGACACATGGAAAGTCTCTTCTGGAAGGAGCATCTTCAGGGAGATGCTGTTGGTACAATTTTTAGCACTGGGGCTTTCCAAGGTGTCCAAATACCACATTTCCCAACACCCCTCACCCCCGAGCAGTAGCTGTCGAGAGAGAGAACCGCAGCTAAAGCTTCCAAAGATGTAGCTGAAGACAAACCCTTAAGGAAATCCTCAGTAGCCCTAATTTAAACCCAAACCCATGAGTCTGCCCAGCCAGAAGATGAATAAAACTAAAACACAGCAAGTTCATACTCAACGTTTGCACCGACCTTTAAGGCCCAAGATGAAAAGTGCCGCAGCGGCACAGAGCACTGTCGTCTCGCAGTGAGCTTCATTTGACAGCACCATCAGGGAAAGGAGCAGGCAAAAAAGAAGAGGGGAAAAAAAGGCTTTTTACAAAGAAAAAAGGAGGCAAACTGTGCCTTCCTGACAGCTGGCCTCATCAGTGGCATTAAGGACAGAAAGGAGGCAGGTATTATTCAAGAGACAGCAGTGGCAGCACTAGCAGGAGATCAGAAGTCAGCACAGGAAATGTGGCTTTGAAAAACCTCCTAATTATGGTGCTTCTCTCCCAGCCTGTCCTTGCTGCACTGTAATTACATGAACAAAGCTGAAAAGCCTTTTCTCAAGACAGAAGTTGTGATACAGACACAAAATCCAGAGTGTGTTTACAGCAAGAGGAAGCGATGCTAAGAGAAGAGACAGACAAAACCAGGCAGGAGAAGAAGGATTCTGTGACACCCTTTCTCCATGGTAGCCACTTTGCTTTATTAGACATTTTCTATGCCAAATATAGACATAGCTTCTTTTTTCCATCTAAATCACAGGGACAGAGGCATGAAAAGAAGAATACAAGCCACCCTATCACTGCATAAGCACATCTGGTGCAACAGAAGCCTAAATACACAGAGGTCAATGCATTTAGTTAAAGCCATCTTTTATTATCTATAATTAATTCCAATGACTGCCTGAATTCTGACAGATTCCAGTCTTGGGACAAAGAAAAACTACTTCACTAGGAACTATTTTGCTCTGTTATGTAATCAGGACCTTCAACAGGGCTGCAGAGCATCACCACTGGATGGCATGGACCATCTTTGCCAGTGCAAGGACTGCTCCTCTAACACCAGCGTTTTCCTTCTATAGCATTTGAACTACAAGTACAAGCAGCATTAATCCAGCTTTGAAAGTGGAAGAGAGCTGCTGACAAAAAAACCCCTGAGAAATGACAGATGACTTCTCACATGCTGAGCACTCAGCAGAAACCCACTTGTACACAATGAAATGAAAACAGATTTGGTGCTAACCTCACCAGGAGTTTCACTGAATCCTCTTTCCACAGCAGAGTTATCTTACCAGAGAAGACTCTGCTCTGTTGCTTCTCCAAGAGCCAGGTTTGTTTTCCAGTGGACTCTTGTGTATCTGCAGGAGGAATGTGCATCCCAAACTGTCGGGGAAGGTACCCACCTTATGCTGGGCCACCAGCCAGGATGCTTGGACCTGAACAGACACTTGCCATGTAAGTTACGGGGCTAAAAGCCTATAATGGATGTGAAATAATAGCACAGGACTTAAAGACCCACAAGAATGAAGTATGGAGGAGCTCAGTGTTACACAGATCAGCCACATCATCCCTCTTCCACGCTGTATTAGAACCTGGAGGGTTCTGCACAAGCGCTGCCATCTCAGGGCCCCATCCAGACATTACCCCTCACGTCTGTAGGACATCACACACATGAGACTCGACTGGGGCAGCGACCAAATGTGCCATTATCTATCTGCCCCAAGGTTTCCATCCTACCAGGCTTACAAAGGGTCAACCCAGACCTTTGCATCTTGCCAGTCTCAAAGGTTGCATCCAGCCCCAGGCCCCATTTCCCACTCTTAGCAACGCCGCTTCTGTGCCTGACTTCACCTGCAGTAATTGGTCTCTGAAGGACAAGAAATGGCAGTAACTTGTGCTGGGTTGCAAGGTGTGGGAATGGAGGAAATTAACACCAAGGCTTGTTTCCATCCCAGTGAATAATGTGATTACTGGGGAGGGAGAGGAGGAGGGGAGAAGGGCTGAGCCTTCCATCAGCTGTGAGATGGGGTTTTAGCTTGGGTTTTTTAGCTCCTTTTAAAGCAAACAGATGGAGAGACCATTCAATTGACAGCCTGTGCCACACAAGCATATATCACAGCAGCTTTTGCCAGTAAAAGAGCTAAATAATGTGTTACCTAAATCATCAACAGTTGTGTAAGAAAAGCCCACCTCTCCAGGAGAAAAGGAGGCAGCAGTGTAACCCCAAGTGCTGGCAGCATGTTGAAACAGGGCTCTCTGGACAGTAGCCACACAGTTCAATCGAATGGCAGAACTGAACTAGCCAGTTATAACACATCCTTTTCTCAGTTATCAAATAATTCCCACTTCCACATCATTTTGGTTTGAGGCTCAGCAACTGAGGTGTAAACAACCTTCCATATGCTGCTGCTTACTCCAGACTAGGAGATGCCTACACAGAGGCATCTTTCCTTATGAGAACTACTTGAGAAGACAAGGTCATCAATGTAGCATCTTATTTTGTTGACAGCATGCTACACAGACATCCAACTGCATGGGATCAGCTACAGTACCCTTATAAAGCCTTCAGAATTCAGAAGAAGCTAGACCCGTTGCCTTAACTTCTCCTTAGTGTCCTTATGCCACTATATAGAGGGCATTTCCATCCTGAAAAGTTCTTCTACTAAGAGCATCCAAAGCCAACAGATAGCAAACATTAAGACAGTGAGCACTGACGGAAACCTCTCCATCATCTAGTGATTTGGGAGGTGTTTCACAGGGACCAAGCTGGAACAAAGGGATGCAAACCCCAACAAACACAAGTGTTTAGATTACTATTTCCTGAAGGGGGAAAAAGGGGAAGGGATTCATTTCATGAACGTTTTCTTTCTTGTGAACCACTCACCAAAACTGCTCCCAAACTCTCATGGTCAGTCCTGCCCTTGCTTGCAACAGGACTTGATTCAAGACCTTTTCTGTTCCTTTCACACATTACACCCAAACCACTGCCAGTGAGCAAACCTGTGCAAACATCAGTCTTTGCTTGGAGCTGGCATTGCATAGCCTGGGGGCTTTCACTCTGCTTAGAGCCCAGCCCATGCAAGTATCGATTAAACTATTGCAGTACTCTCACTATTGAGTGACTTTTATTTCTGCATGATCTAATGAAAGATCTGCTCACAAACTGGAGTATTTAAGCTTCATGGTGTTGGTCATTTCTTATAAGCATTATGCTATTTCCCAGAACCCAAGTGTGTCACTGGAGTGCATTTTCCCTTCTGCTTTAATTAGATTTGAGCAGGCACATAAGCAAGGATAACAACTGGCTCCAAAACTAATCACTGGTAATACTGCAACTCTAGAAATCCTCTAGCCAGGAAAATAGGGACGTAGAGTAGCACCCACTGCTTTCTATGCCAGGCTAAGACACTGAGCTTGTTTTCATCTGATTCCTCATTAACTTGCCAAGTTGCTAAAGCAGATGGTAGGAGCAAATTCCACAGAACTATGCTTATAGCAAACTTTGTAAGCATCTGGTCTTGGGCAGGGGGGAGGATCAAACCCAGGAAAACCTGGGAAAAGACCAAACAATATAAAATATAAGGGACAAAAGCCGTAAACAACTAACTCAGGAGGGAAGGAGCTTTGTGTCCAGGTTTTGTTGATTAAAACAACATGGGTAAAGCCAGTATTTAGTGGCTGTAACTTCTAAAACTGCTTCATTTGATTTGATGAAGCCAACAGTCTGGGGCCAACAGATTCAGGGCCAGTTCGGGCCAGTTTCTGAACAATAAATCTTAGCTGATGCTGAATATTTCTAGAGCATTTCCTAGAAAAATACATTGTGCTCTTCATCAATTTGATGAGCACAACCCTTAAGTTCTTAAAACATCACTCAAGTTGAGATGAAAAAGAATTGCCTGAAAACTGCTGTTTTTCCTGCTGGAAAGGGGATTACAACTCAGTGCTTGTGTAGTGTGGTGGGATGACTTATCAGCTACTGAAACATCCACCTCTCTCGCTGCCATTGGTAGAAGTTAAACCATTTCATGATGGAAATTATCCTTCCTCCCATTTTACAGATAGGGATGTGGAGGTGCAGGTGAACAGCAGCTTCCCTGAGGTGCCTCCTTCAGACAAAAGGCCAGATGCTCTTGTCTTTAAATTACACACTGTGTAATTGAAGTGTCAAACAGAGAATAGAATTTAGCTTTTGAGCTGAGATTTACCCTATAGAAATCCAGACAGACTCTGCTCAAGTACAGTGTGAATCCAAGGGAAGCATGAGGAGAAGAACATCCCTTTCCTTGCTCTTGACCGGTCAGGATTGTGTAGCTGACCATGCAAGTGAGAGTCTGCTGTGCTAATAGTATGAGGAGAGTATATTCCCACTGAAACTGCTGGGAATGCTGATGTTTTGCTGTGATCCAACAGATGGTTGGACTCAACGATCGTAATGGTCTTCTCCAACCTAAATGATTCTGCGATTCTACATTTGGGAGGTTCAGAGCAGCAGAAAGTATTGTCCTTAACTCTGAATTTCCTGATTTACTTTCCAACTTTGAACAAAGCAATCTCAATCCAAAAGGTGCCTCCCTTATGTAAAACCAGCTAGTTAGAACATGTCCTTTTCTCTCTTGGCACCCTCCAAGATAGCCCCTATAGAAAGGGCACTGGAGCACTGTTCCCAGCAGAGCAGCAACGATGCCCCTGAGTCATCCTTCCCACCAGAGCAGTTAGTAGGAAAGGGTGTTGGCCAGCCAGGAAGCTCCCTGGATGAGTCACTATCAAACACAGTCATACCTAGATAACCTTGGCATGGCCTTGCTCAGCTTCGTTCATTAGACAAGACAAGCTCCGTGCTGCTGCTACTCCCATCATACTTCTTTTTGAAAACTACCTACTAGTAGCAGGAACTATTGAGCTAAATGAGTGCAGAGATTCTAAAAGTCAAGAGACACTGAGTTGTATTGAAAGAGCGGAGGATCATTACAATGAAAGTAACTGCAATCAAAAGGATGAAGAGTATGAGGAAAAGCAAACCTTGGACAAAATCAGATCCCGGCAGTTTTTGTTGATGTCAGTGGCATCAACAAAGCTCTGGTAGGGATGGCTTCTGGAGTTCCTCCTTCCTGGGGCAGAAAGCAGCCTGGGTGACCTCCCAGGGTCCTCCCATCATTTTCATCATTCATTCCATGGCTTTCTCATCACTTCCCTGTTGCTTTGTAGTAGCTTTATTGCAGCAGTGGACTTAACTCTTTCATGCAAAGACCCTGTCACTTGCTGGGCACATTCTGCTTGCTGTATTTTGCTGTGTTAGCTGATGGCAATGTATAAATGAGTAATGATGCTGCTGAGGCATGAATTTGCCAAGAGCAATCACCAAGCCATCTTGCTATTTACCCCAAGCTTCTTTGGCTGTGAAGCACCCCAAACACGGTTTGACATCGTTGTCTCAATGACAAGGTATCTTACATCACTTTAATTCCTTCAGACAAGTGAAAATTAGCTTTTTTTACCCATTTACGCTCCATTTTATTTTTGTGCTGCTGAAAGGGCTAAAACCTGTGATTTATATCAGATAGAAGAGCTCTGATGGGTTCAAAACCTCCTGCTTCTAATGATGAGAACAAAGTAAAGCTTGGAAGTGACAAATGAGCTCATCCACAGTTTGGAGCTGCAGGAGACTCTTTTATTCTATTAATCATTTAGAACACGACTGTTAATGCCTTCCCATGCCTGAATTCAAATCTATATTTTAATGGATCAAATATTCACGACTGCAGCCAAAACACCCCGGTCAGCAGCTTCAGTGAAGGCTGATGTTTCTGACTGTGGCCCCAAGCCTATTTGGCTAACGTTTGCCCATAGGTAAATGCTGTTTCTTCTGCTCTGGAGAAGCAGCAAAGTAGCTGGATGTTTGTTAAAAACAAAGGCAGGCTGGGGCTCTCAGCTGCTCATGGCTGAGCCAACGGAAGGCTTCTATAACAGTAGGCAAAAGGAAACAAGAAGAGCTCTTCAGATGGAAGGCACAGAGCCAAAGGGAAATGGCTGGAGCTGAAGAACGGGCTTTCTGCTCTTGGTGCTCCCAGACAACAGGGTTTGATGGGAAGTTTCCAGTTTAGGAAGGCCTGGCCTCCTCCTGCACCCCCATCTCATTATCCCTTTTAGAGTATTTGATGTCCTGCCACCTCTGGGGCCATTGCTGGCAGCGTAACTCTCCATGGCTTTGCAGAATTGGAGTTGACAAGCTGTTGTCTGCTTTGCCTGTGTTAGGGGACACTGGCCAAGCATTAAGAAGGTCGTTTTAACTGGGTTTGCTCACCAAACTGCCTGAACTCCTTACAGACAGACCACATAGCCCGAGACTGTCTTTTCCAAACCTCAGGTAATACAGATAAGCAGCACTCCCCAAGAGGAGCTGCACGCTGAGCCCAACCCAGGCAGAGACCGGAGAGAAGCACAGTGATTTCAGGCTGCTCACACAGCACAGAGGTTGTTGTCAGTAAGTCACAGAATGTTGCTTTGTAAAGAGCTCTTGGGCAGAGTAATCATTTGATGCTGTGGGTTTTTGGGAAGTATTTGAGGCCAGAGGTTGACTTGAATTGTTAAAGGCCACAGGCTTCAAGCAGAGGAGACAAGCCCGTTCAAGTCAGTCTGAAATAACAGCTTAGGGGACAGCATTTCTCCATGTACCCAAAGATCTGAATCCTTCCTAAACAAGGAAGTTTGCAGGTGGTGTGTGGAAGAGACTGAAGGCAAAGAGATGTGAAATTACTGCCTGCATTAGCATTCATGTATTTTAACTGTGGATTTTGGGACCCTAAAAAAAGCCTCAATTACTGAGTTTACTCCCTCATGTTGAAATATGCATCTTGGAACTCCTAGATTCTTGTTCCCTAGCATCCGTGATTCCAGTAGATGCTGGAAAGCTACATACCTTAGAGGATGTCAGCCCTGAGGCATGAAATGATTATGGCATGTGTTTAGGAACTGAACTCGCCTTCAAATCAAGGGATGTAAACTCTGAAATGCCTTCAAATCTGGCATATGGGCTTTGATCACTTCTACAAATAGAGCTCCCTGAATCACTTGGACGCTTGGAAATTAGACTGAACATGACCGTGATTGACGGTGATGTTTTCAACTTGCTGATTCAAACAGCTCCTCTAGATGAAAAAAGGCATTTCTGCTTGCAGAAAAAGAGGAGGAAAGGGCCATAAAACAAATTAACACTGGGCCTCCAGGCATTGGCTCAAAATACTTCATTCCTTTGAGATGAGGTACCTTCGGGGAAACAGAAGCAGCAAAACAAATGACAAATGGAAGCCAAGGGATGCAAATGATGAAACAAGAAGAATGCTGTGAAAAAAAAAGTTAGACAGTACTTGAGGACTGGATTTATATCTGAAAAATATCCCCCCCAAAACTGCCTACAGGGAGTTTGAGTGTGAAGAGTTCTGGAAGCATCTCTTTACTCAGACTGACTAATAAATACACTTCTGCAGTAATGCGTTTAGCTACTGTGAGTCTCCTGTGGTTGGTTATGTCATCGCTTGCTGCCCCTACGCCTCATTAACTTGCAGCTTATCTCTGCAACCCCTCCTGTGCCCCTAATGCCAAGCACTGCGTGCTCCCATAATACTCACTGGGCTGAGCGTGATGTGCCAGGCACGGCTGTGTAACACCCTCCATAGAGGAGCCCCACATGCCTGAACCCTTCTAGTAGCACCTCAAGCAGCAGCTTCTCTCATCAGTGACCCTGTTGTTATGTACTGAGGGAGAAGATGCTGGAATGGTTTGAATGCTGCAACACAAACATGCAAAGGAAGAGTCAGCCCCAAGCTGAGAGTGTAAATATGGAGCAGACAAAAGCAAATCTGCATGGCTGAGGGAGTGCCCCCCGTTTCCCACCTACAAACACATTGATTCACTGCTGTGCTTTCAGTCAAAGGTTCAGGTCTGGTATAAAACAGCAGTGCTCTCTCGTGTCAGCAGAGCTTCACTGTGTTGCAGCACTCTTCTCAGTAGACAAGATGCTTCCTAAGCACTTCTTGAACTCGTGGTGCAGCAAAGGGTTTGTTTTTAGATGCTTCTCATTGTAGCTCACCTGATAAGTACTGATCCCATCACAATACAGTTTGTTCAAGAGCTTCCAAAAGCAGCTCTGCTGCTGTGACCACCTCTTACTACCCATTTCCAACTTGGGTGGGGAAGCTGAGCCTAGGAAAGCACTGCTATTCTGCCACCCTCCCCATGTTCAGCACCCCGCAGCAAGCAGGACTTAGCCCAACATCAGTTCTGCATCCTTGTGAAGAACTGTGCAGCCCTTCCAAAGGACAAGGCCTTTCCCTAGTTCTGAGAGCTCAGAGGGACTCTTTATAAGGGCAGAGGCTGATTCTTCAGCTTACATGAAGAGTGCAAAATATCACGCTTGGTTTCTTTCTGAAGCAGAAGATAAGGAACTGTTGCAACAGGTCACAACTCAGTGGTTCTTCCCCTGCTCTGGTAGGACTGAAAACAACATTGGGGCCTGGCTGGAATTTCAGTGAGGATTTGTGCAACAGGAACAAGTGTTTCTGTCTCAAACCATGCAAGATTCTATTCTATTTTATTGATTTTTAAAGGGGGAACGGGGATGAACAAGGAAAGGGAAAGACAGGTAACAGAAAGAAATCAGCATGAGCCATGACTGGTACAAGATCGAGCTGCACAGAGTTCAAGAGAGGTCTTCTTTGTGTCTGGTTTCTTTGGAGGTGTTTAAAAGAAAAGCCTTGAAGATTTGTTCCATTATATTCAGACTATTTTGCAGAAAATATTTTAATATCAGAACAAATATTGCTGTGCTTATGCCTTCATTTGCAAATAAAATCAGAGCTCCCGTAAGCCATAGAAGGAAGGAAGGAAGCTGTGATTCAAGGCCACACTATTCAAATCAGGTGTTGGTTATGAAATGCTGGTCACTGAGCTTAGATTAGTTCTGATGGGAGCTGTTAATATTCTACTGCCATTTCTTCCCCATACTGTCTTTGTTTCAGAGGCACCTGGCAGGATATTACTGTTGAGTTATGCAAAGCATACTCTTATTTCCAACGTTAATTGTCAGAGCCACTGATTTCTTCAATGACTTCTCAAAGCATGATTAGAGAAAGATATTCATGTGTGAGATTTACATCCTTTCATTCAAAGTAAATCTAATCTCTTTGCCCCTGTGAGTTTCAAGACAGACACAATGTACTAGGAGTTAAATATTGTGTACTAACACCGAGTTAAATATTGTAGAAGTTGGAAGCTGTGGCTATATTATACCCCCTGGAGACATTTAACTTTGTGTTTATGGCCCTGCTACTAAGGTTTTCTGGTTCCCTTTCACTGCAACCACCTGAAGAAAAGCCTCTGTTTGTTGGTAGTGATATAGGGTCCAATAGGTGAAGATGCTAATTCCACCTCAGAGACCAACACTTCAGTGCTTCAACATCCACACCATCTGGTTAAACACAACATCGCTACGAAAACTGGCCCAAAGATACCAAGTGCTTTATTCGGTCACACTATAAATGTTTCTGAGCAGTCCAGGTGCTCTTTGTTCAGTTCTAGCAGCAATTCCTCCCAACACAATTACACGTATACAAGAGCCAAGGGTTAAGTATCCTGGTTGGGCTTATGTAGAGGCGGTATTCGGTAGGGTGATAGGGATTTAGGTTGGTTGCGGGGGGTGGGGGTTTTGGATGTCCTTCAAGTGGAGCAGAAATGAAATTCACTGAAAAAGGAGACGATGTGTTGTAAAAGTTCATTAGCAATAGCCAGATTCAAGTCTTTAAACTGCTTTCTCCTCTACCCCAAAGACGCGGTGGCTTCCTGATCCAAGTATCTGGATCTACACTCAGGCTATAAGTCCTGGCCACAGGTTCAGCTGTCCCTTCCCCAAACAGTTTCCAACACTCCATTTCAGTCTTTCAAAGCCTATCATGGTTTGAATGTGGCAGAAATAATTGCCCCGTGCTCACATCTCCTGGGTCCTGGTCCAAATTCCACGGGTGTCCTGCTGTCGACTGATTCCAGCGGCCCGGCACAAGGGTGTTACGTGAACAAGAATAACCAAACATCTGGCTCCATGCTAAGAGTGCACATGAGAAAGTAAACCTAAGTAATCCAGGTGCTGTTAACCCCACCACTATGATAAACTGCAGAGAAAGGGATGATTTAATAACCAAAGCAGCCAAAGATAAGAAAGCTTCAACTCCCATCTAATCTTTTAGTGTCATAGGCAGGACCACAGCACCCTGAAGGGATTGGGAAGCAGTTTTATTCTGCTTTGTGATGTCTCTTCACAGCAACTCAGGAGTTAAGCGTAGTGGTGGCGCCTGCACCTTCTATTTGCCTTGGATTTGTACCAAGTTTGAGTCATCACGTTCAAACAGGAGAGGAAAATAAAAGGGAAAAGCAGCAAAAACCACCCTCAGCTTCATGTTCTGAAAAGGGCATTCCCACAACAGGACACTTATAAGTTCCTACCAGGGAAAGGAGGTTTCTGAATTAAGGTGGTACATGCCTGTCCCCGCCTCTGAAGGAAACCCAAGCTCTATTCAGAGCACTAAATAATCACAAACACAATTTAGGTGCATTGGTGTCTAAATAATAGGAGTTCTACATGCATTATGTCATAACTGCCTCTACAGAAAGACTTAGCTCCATTAAACTCAAACTGTAGGTGGGACTAAGGGCTTTTTTATAGTTGCAGACTGCCAAAGGAATGTAAGGAATGCAGGGTGTAAACAGATTAGATCTTTTCCCCCCTCATAGAAAGAGCTAGATTTTTTCCCTTTCCTCTGAAGCTTTAGACATTTAAATGAAACACTGAAGCATGCACGTTACTCAAGTGCACCTTGTCCTCAGTGCAGGATTCAAAGCCAACAATTCACAGGTTTTTCCTGTTTCATCAGGGGTTGTACAGGAACTTAACCAAGCTTTGGAACCTGATCCACTGGCAGTTTGGGTTGAACTGGAAAAAAAACACTGTTGACCTACAGCACATTAACCCTTCACTTTGCTATCTCACCCTACAATTACCAGTGATACCCACTGGTCATGTCTCCTGTAACTGGATTTACTATCCTAATGGTACACAGTTTGCTCTACTGGATAAATAACAAATAGGGACTAAGGGGCAGGCTCGCATCCGGAGTCAGGCTGGGTGGTTCTAGGATGATTCTTTCTCAACAGAAGCTGGATTAGCTGACATCTTGCCTCAGATATATGAGCTATTTCACCCACGATTTAAAGAAATCCTATGAAACCTAGCAGAAAAGGGATACATGAATCACTGAAGAATGATCTATCCATCCTCTCTTTCCTGTCTGCACTGGACTCCTTCCATTGCTTGATTTGGATGTTCACATTCAAATGTCTTACTGCCTTCCCCAAATCTGTATTGCCAAAGGTTTGGCCCTTTACATGTAATATGTGGGATTTGTTTTCCCGTTTTTATGCCGCAATTCTAAACCCACATTCACATGTGGAGGCAGTCAGCCTTTTGCCAAGAGGGCTATGTCAGCCAAGGAGACACCAAGGACTAGCAGATGATAAACATGTGTTAAGATATATACCTCAGATTTCGAGATGTTTGGAACACAGTCCTTCCACAGAGCTCAGTTAAGACACAAAAGAAGGTAGCAGGTATATTTAATACAAGAACCAAGGCAGACATCTGTATGTGCAAGGAGAGAGTTAAGGACAGCAGAAGTAATGCTAACCACAATGAAGGTACATTGGCAAACCTGTAGCTAGATGGAAAACTGGAAGTGACATTTCTTACCTAATTGATGCAAACATTCACCTTGAGACTGAACAGAGCATCCTTTGTACAAACAACAAGAGCTGAAAGAGGTGGGCCATGAGTGAATTAAGCCATCCGAAAGCTTAACCCCCTAAGAAAGATCATTAGCACATACATTCAAAGCAAAGCAATTGCCTGGAAAAATCAAATATGTACCTAATGAGTTCGAATATTAACAGAAATCCAGGGAATTGTAACGGGAGTAAAATCAAAGGTTCCATCTGCACAACCTCATTATCATGATTCTGAACTGCATTCGTGTTGCTTTTCTGCACATCCAACAGCACTTGACATTAAGTAGTGAATAAGTATTAATTAACATGCCATCCTCATCAGGGCAAGGTGGTTAAACCTGTGCTGTCTTCAGAGTTAATCTTGCAAAGAAAACTCAGAATTGCCTGAAACTAAAAGGGGAAAGATTTCAAGTGTGCAGCCTGACAGTAGAGACTGGAAAAAGGTGAGGAACAGGGTGAAACCTTCCTTTACTTTCCTTCTTTCTGTGTACAGCTGGGGATAAACTTTAAATCCACTGAAATATCATCTAATTGGGAGGGACTGAGTCTTCTGTTCTCATTCCAGGAAGTTTTCCAGCTAAGGATTCCTGAAAGCCTGCATAAACTTCCCTCATGTACTTGTTTATACATCCTGCCCACATCTTTATAGCAGTTACACACCATCTCTATTCTTAATGTGAGCACCCAGCTGAAGAACTAACAGGGTCTGGGGTTCCTCAGCTCCTCAGTATAACTTGTTCAAAGTGAGAATCAGGGTAGAAATTCCTATCAGCACTGCAAACAGGCACCATGAAATCAGAGCAAAAAGTAAACCCCATCCTCTGCCAGACATTCCCTTCTCCCCTCCTCTTCTCCAGGGAACAATCCAATGGAGAACTCTATAGGGAAAGCTTCTGTGAGCTTGTTGAGCTTTGTTGTTTTCCTGGGAGCTTTGCAGCACATACTTTATCCCGCTACTCAGCTCAGCAAACGTTTAGCAGCTTCAGAAGCTTCATGGGCCAGTTTCTCAAAAGCCAAAGCCTCTTTTGGTTTACATTAATTGCTTTGGTGTTAAAATCTGTTGGAAGTTGAAGTTGGACTAAGAAAGACAGTGGAGCAAGAGAACAAGATGCTCATGATCTCTGGAGCCTGTTCTCACACATCTCAAGTCTTTTTAACCGCTTGGTAGAGCTTTAGAAGCTGATCAAAGCAAAGAATATGGCCCTCCAGATGAGAGTCTTTTCCCAAGGCCTGTAGAACTTCTCCCCATTGATGCACTAACTGGGAATAAGAAGAAATGGAAAATCCTTATTTTTTTTCCTCTTTCAGTTATAAAAATAACAATTTACGTCCCCTACCCAGGGACTTGAACCAGGCCCAATTGCTCTGTATGCTGATGAGAAGAGGCATTTCAGAGAGAATCCCTACCTCCATCGTGGGCTGCAGGGAATCAGCAAAGTGCTCCAACTGTCGTGTTTTCTTGACTTTATGTTCCTTACTAACATGCAGAACATGGCTCAAAGCAGACTGCCAAGCAAAGCAATTCAATACCCTTGTAATAAACCTATGGAGTATTTTCACTGGTGAGGTTTCAGTCCTTCTACAGCAAAGGCTGCACTAAAAGGCAATCCCAAGGTAGAAGATATGAAAGGATTAATTATATGATGCAATCGTTGCCTCACCCCTGCTACTGGGTCCAAATCTAGAAACAGGCACCAAGGTAGGGAAAAGATGCCTTTAGAACATTTGTTTGCCCAGTTACCTGAATGCAAACACTAAGGTTCATGTGAGTCACTGCAATCTATATAAAGGGCTTATCACACCAGGCTAATGCAAGAGCAACCCGAATCCTGTAACCCCAGACTGAGAGTGTGGATCTATACAAGCAGGAAGAAGAAACCAAGTGAGCTAATGGCATGAATCACCAGAGATTGAGATCAGTGGTTACCACAGTCAATCCCTTCTCCTACAGCAGGCCCAGATTTACATGACCAACATGAAATCAAAGCATCCCTCAATCTACAGAACTGGCGTGGCTCACTGCAATGAACTGTTCTGTTAATACAGCACCACATTCAGGGTGCTCGGATCAACAGATACAAACCAGAGAACTTTAAACCTTTGATGCCATCAAGACTTGTGGAAAAAGGAAGTTGTGCCCAAGTGGCAGCCCATGCAAGGTGTTAATTCCAGAGCCTCTGTGCACACTCAGTTTCACAAGAGCCTGTTTGTGAAATAGAAAGAACATCCAATATACATGTTATTTGAATATTCCAGGTCTTATATTGATGGGAAGCCTCTACAAAAGCCCCACATTTGTGCCTTAATATTACACCTTTTACCATGCGTGCAGTTTGCAATGCTTCTTATCTCTCAAGAATGAAGCATCCTGATAAAAAGATGAACCCCTGTTCCTTAGCATTCCAAGTTGGGAATTCCCTTAAGAGGCTGATGAGACTCTGAAGAAACAGGTAACACATATGTGACATGTAAAAAGTCACATGAGTAGTTCCGATACCATGACAGACCCCAAAGTAACATGCAGGCAGATAGGGAAGGATGTGGATTCTATTTGTAGTTGCAAACTTCACCCTATTATATCTAACTACATCTAAGAAGGAAAAATGCCCTCATACCTCATTCTTCGTTAGATTACTTGAGCTTGTAAAACCAAAGACCATTTTGGTTTTAATTGGTGTAGATTAGCGTTACTTTTCAATACTGTTGCAATACTTTATGAAATAGGCATTTCTGCGTTGATAAAACAGTGTTTCATAGTGGAACTTCCAAGGCCTCTCTGTCTGAGCATCCACTTTCATTTTGATTTCTAGCTACTTTGTTTTATGATTAATCTTACGGCAGGTTTCACACTGTTATCTCTCACAACATGTTGTCTTCTCCCTTTTCTTAGAGCATCTGTCGCTCATGTGTTCTGTGGAAGAGACCAACATCAGCTTAAAATACCACAAATGCTCTTTCCAGCTGTGATTCATGTATTCTGAAGCCTTGTTTCTTCCTGCTGGGAAAACACTTCCCTAAAGAAGGGATTAAAATATGATCCAGGCATAAGAGGGAATGCACAGAGCTGGTTTTCCTGGGAGAAGTTTTGATGTGTAGCTGTAAGAAGTAATTGAAAGCAGAAGATCTATCAAATACACAAATTTACATTGGAATTGAGAGCTCTCAGGTTTCTAAATCTCTAGGACTTGGGCCAAGGAACTGCTTAGCTGAGTGCACATCACGTAACTACATTGATTTGCATTGGCCATGAAGCTGTTGCAAATACTCAACCTGCTCTACGTGCAAAGAGGCAACCCTCTGCACTAAAAGAGAAGAAAAGCTCTACAGCTGAATTTTAATAATATTTGATATTCATACAGCTTTACAGGTTGCAGCATTCAAAGAAACACGTACGTTTGTTATGTAAGGAAGGAGAGGTCCTGCACACCTAATGTAGGCTCATGTCTGGTTTCACACCCAGGCTGCTGACTCAGGGCAGCCACCCATGTCCCAGGGATTGGCTGCCTATGGGAAATGTGAACTACACCAGTGAGTTATCAACCAGGGTGGAGGAAGGTCTGGCAAACAGCAGGCTTGGTTTTAAGGCAATTTCCTCGCATAGTGTCTGTAACCACTGAAACACAACCTGTTTCTATACCCTGCCACCACAGCACGAGAAAGACTATTTAAGATGTTTAACAGGACATGAGGTCTTCCCCAGTGCTGGCCAGCAATAGCTGGTAGTGGTTGTACCAGGGGTCATTTCTGACCTGTGGGTTGTACTTCAGCTGAGGATCAGAAAAACCTGTCCTTGACAACAAGAGATGGCAAAAGACACATCCCTGTGTTCCCTTGCCCCTAGGCCAAGCAGCTCAGCAAGGTCAGAAAGTGTGATTATCTATATGTATGTATATGTAATATACCTATATGTGTGTGTATATATATATCTATACATATATTACATACAGCCTAGAACCCAGGGGGATGATTTTGTCTGACAAACTGAAAACCTCAGTAGTCCACAGTGAAGTTTCATCCCCTGCAACCAGATCTGGCCCCACACGTTGACACAAAGAGCCCCAACCTCACAGTGCAGAGGGAATCACTGATACTACTTTATTACCACCCCGGTTCAACTGGAGGCCACAGCACTAAAAAGCAAGGTCATGACACCCAAGGGCAGGTTGTGGCACAGCCGGCTGGAAATAGTGTGGAGACACCCAGAAGCAGAGGAGTATATAGAGAAGAAAGAAGGGAAATTAAGGAAGTCCTGTAATTCCAGTGCAGCACTTTTGTATGTTCTCATTCTCAAAATGAATACATGCAGTCACCGGCAATAAGGAAACACTTCCTTAAAAGTCCTGGCTCCTTTTACACTGATTTTCCTCCCTAGTATCCATACCCTGCTCCTGCTGTGGAACAACAGGAAAACATTGTGCACAGGTTTCCCTGCTAAGAAAAGGCACCACAATAAGAACGATGCTTATCACCTTCTAATAAAGCCCAGAACCCTTTTTACAGGTATGAACAGATTCCCAAAAGGAGGGGACAAACATTTCTGATGATTTCCCATTGGAATAAGTGGCAGCTCTTCCCACAGAGTTCTCAAGGGCAATCGGGAGGGACCTTAGGGCTTCATTTGGTTTTTCAAGCTGCCCCGAACACTTGGCACCCCAGTGGCAGGGGCTGCAAATGGTTCTTTGCCATGACTGTATTTCCAGCCCAAACCCCTGTTTGTCTCCTGCATTCTGTTACAGTATTAACCTGAATTTGCAAGTTACAATATCTAGTTTTGCTAGTATTTCACTGCCTTCTTTTAAGATGAAAAATACATGATTTCCCTTCCCAGGGATGCTGGGCTTTTATAGACATAAAAAATATCCCATAAAACAAGAAAATAGGTCCTAGTTACTAGTGCCTACTTAATTTCAGACAGCAAGCTGGAAATACTCCTACAGCTTAACCTTTGCATGCATTTTACATCTGCTGAAGAGCTGTGCCTCTCTACCAAGCGACAGTTGTTATTTAGCTATCCACTCAGAAAGCACACAGATTTGTATCAGGCCTCCTTGGGTGAATGATTCTCTGTGTATCTACTTTTACAAACCCAACACAGTGATGTAAATCTGCCTTTGCTGCTAACACATGCACAGCAAATCTCAGATCCCTCTGAATAGGAAATGGTTTTTCCAGCCTGATGGATGATTACAGTAATAAGCCAGCAACGAAAGTTCACATCCCCAAGTAAACAGCTGAGAGGTGAGTGCAAACAGATTACAACAGATCCCTGTGCTTAAAACAATAATAATTAGAAAGTGGTTTGTCTTTTTCTTCCAGTGGTGATTTCCCTCCTGCCTCTCAAGCAACTGTATTAGTGGCTGTATCAGAAAGCTCAGAAGTAACTCACAGGTAACTCTTATAATGCACAGGTCAGCCACAAGAATCACCTTGCTGCTAATCTCTGTCTCTAGGAGTAACCTCACATTAGAGAACTCTCATCATTCAGCCTGATTTGAATGTCTCAAAACTGAGCCATTTTTACCCTTTTGTTCCTAACCCACTCTCAAAACTGCATCCAAACACTGCAGAGCCCAATTACAACTGTCCCTCAAGAACATTCTTCATTTAGAGAAGGCAAAGTCTAACCACTTACTTGTTCTCTCCAGTCGCTCCCGTCATCTAAACGCGCAGAAAAAGCCAACCCCAGAACAACAAGAAGCAGCTTCATTTGGCCTTGTTTGCATTAAAAAAGTCAAACATCAACTCTGAGTTCGTGCAATACCTTATTCAGCAAAGGAAAAACAAGGTGGAAGATGAACACCCCGATGGAATCTCGGAACCGTAGATTTATTCCACCAAGTGCTTTACAGTGTCTGTTATCTCAGCCTTGGCTAAGCAAGAGAATGCTGGTGAAAATCTTTGCCTGGTACAGTACAGAGCCTCTGTTTCACAGGCCAGGAATTTTACATTGAATAATTTTTAACTTCAGCTCGGGGAGGAAAAACAGGGGCTCAGACACTCCGACTGCTTGATTAGGGCTTCTGTATTTATTTAATGGAAGGAGAACTCCTAAGTGGGGAAAGGGGGGGAACACAGGCACTATCCCTTCCAGTTGCTGCCCTGGGGTGGAGGGGACAAGGGGAAGAGGTTGAAGGTGATGAAGTTTCTTGGGAAGATGAAGAGATAAGCACATAGCTGAGAGACTGCATCTTTCAGGCACTGTGATTTCTCACTTCTTTTCCTTCAACACAAATGATTTTACTGGGGCTAATACAACCTGATCCACTCAGAACTGCTAAAACAATAGTAGCTAGCACTTCTAATCTGTTATTTGTATTGTGTCGGCTCTGTAGAGGGCTAGCTGAAATGCAGGCCTCACTGTGCTAAGGCACATTACCAACACAAGCTAGGGAAGTCTACCTTAAGTCACCAAATTAACATGCAAAATACTCTAGGACAAGAAACAAAGGAACAAGTCACCTCAGAAGTTACATATCCAGCAAGTGGGAGAGCTGGGAATAGACCCCATCTCCTGAACTGTAGCCAGACATTTAAAAGAGCAGATTTTCAATGGGTGATGTTCAACTAACTTCGTGTAATGTGAATTATACAAGGACCCTTCCATCTGGCAACGTGGGCCAGGAAATTGAGAGCTATAGCAAACTGCATCATTCAGACAGCACCGGAAAGCCACTGAATGCCAGGCCCATGCTCATTCCACTACTACGTGATGTTTCCAGGTGATGTTTTCCCAATTCTAAGGTGATGAAGTCCTCAGCAAACAATCACAACCCAACTGGTGCCCACATAAACCCGAATACTTCATTCAAGGCATTAAGAATCTATTTCACCATCTCTATTTTTCACCTCAAGTACATTTTACCATCCTTTTGTTCATTCTCACCACAAAGCCCAGTACAGAAACTGCCTCCTTTCCTGCCTGCAGACACACGAAACCACAAACCTGGCAATGCCAACTGAGCCCCACTGCAAACATCTCACTCCTTTCATACAGCACCATGTTATTATTGTGCGTGCCATTGTTATACCCAGGTCTGATCACTTTTCTTCAATCACAGCAGCTGCCCTTTTCCACCCTGAAAGCTGTGGAGTCAGTAATAGAGTTGCTGAGCACCTGCACAATTAAAGCTTCATTAAAACAGGCACTTCAAATTGCTGTCTCTGTTGATTACATGTTGTTAGACCAGAAAAATCAGTTGAGTAAAGCCTCTGCCTTGGTCAGGAGGAAGCAAACAAAATTCCCTGTTTTCTTCCCATCTCATTTTCTATAGGGAACACACAGAACATGCCTAATTTGGTCAGGTGAAGTGTCTGTCCTCATTAGAGAGCTGGAAATATAACACAGCCACATACATTTTAGAGAAGAGGGAAACATGCTCTTAAATTGCCAATGCTCTTAACTCAGAAGCACGTTTCTGCACACCTATTGTCACCCACATCATGTATTACACAACACTGTTAAGCAAACACCTGTGTGGATGTGTAAACAGGTATGCATGCAGTTGTCATACAAACTGATGGGTTTCATTGTTTAACTGCACCAAAAGCAGAATAGCAAGAACCTGGCTGGATGAAAAGGACCTTCCAGGTGGATGGTGCAGTGGTTCTGCAAAGGGAATTGTTGGCAATACATGGACATTGTGTTCGCTTTGGGGCAAAAACACAAGAGGGACGTGGAGCTGTTGGAGTGAGTCCAGAGGAGGCCCCGGAGCTGCTGCGAGGGCTGGAGCAGCTCTGCTCTGGAGCCAGGCTGAGAGAGCTGGGCTGGGGCAGCTGGAGAGGAGAAGGCTCCTGAAGGGGACACCTTAGAGCAGCTCCAGTGCCTAAAGGGGCTCCAGGAATCCTGGAGAGGGGCTTTGGACAAGGGATGTAGGGACAGGACAAGGGGAATGGCTTTAACCTGCCAGAAGGTGTCCCTGCCTGTGGCAGGGGGTTGTGACTGGAGGAGCTTTAAGGTCCCTTCAAGCAAAACCATTGTATTTTAGAAGTTATTTTGGATGAGTATTGAAGTGTGACTTCAAAGACGCTCTCACATGCAAGTACAGACAAATTTCAGAGTCAGGCTCAGTGAAAGCCGCCGAGCTTCACCATTTAAACCTGAACACAATAAACTTCCCCACATTCAACTTCCTGATCCCCATTAAAATTGGCATCAACGGGAAATAAAGGCCTGTTGGGGAAGGGCTGAAGGATCTGGCCTGTTTTGCAGGTCGACAAACAGCAGCATGAATAACAACATCCTTTAGCTGAAAGCACTGAAACAAAACCCCTGCAAAACCTCCGTGACTGACGCTGCTGTGTGTAAACCCAATCACGCCCATGACTGGACCCAGGAACACACACAACAGGCGTTTCTTAACAGATGCTGCTCATAGCAAGTGGAAACTATCACTAAGCAACATCCATCAGAGTGAGTTCAAAGTCACAGCTTGCTTCCCCACCCACACAGTCGATGAAGGACAAACACCTTGCGTTGCTTTTATGGATACGGAAGGCATGGAGGTATTTAAATTCCCGCTTATAAGATTAATTACAGGAACTTAACTTTCCCCACACGTATGTCCCACAGCAGGGCTGCTTTGTGCAGACAGGGAATCTTCACGCTGGAAAACACAGCTAAATAACACTTGGAAATGTCCTTTTCCACCTCTCTGCGGTAGAGTACAAGGCACAGTCAGATGGGTTTGGCCTCCAAGGATTCTCAGCCAATTTGCTCAGCACTAAGGCTTAAAGCTGCTCAAGATTAATGTGTGAAACCAATTGGTCCAGCACAGATTACCTTTGTCTGGAGGTTCCCCATGTTGAGCAGAGTTCACATCACCACTAGGTTTGTACAGTTTGCACCAGGTAGGCTTTTTATTACATCCACCTTCTCAATTACTCCCTTCATCTTAAATGCATTTGTGTGCCAACAAAGCAGAACAGAAGCACCTAATGTAACCAGCAGCTCAGGTCTTCTGCAGACTGAAGCACAGGCAGCCTACCTGTATACAGCAAAGGCAACCCAGTTGTTTCGTTTAGTCCTGAGAGGGAAAACAGAAGAAGTCCTAATTTTAGGTAAAATTAGTGCTCAGAATTAACAATAACCTTGCCTAATTCTGTAACAGATTGATGTGGAAGACAACAGGCAATGTCCTCCTTTTTCAAACGCATGCAAAAGCCTCCCATGTACCTCAAAGAAAATCTTTTCCCAGCAATCCCTATGTCACAAGAAAACCTCAGCCCTGTATTTGTACAACACTATCCCTTCCAAAGCAAACAGACACCATCAAACTGCATCAGGCGTTTCATATTGAGATGCATCAATAAAATGTGATTTATAGCAATGTCACAGGAACATTTTGTACTTATCAAGCTCCAGATAAGATAGGAGGCATTGAGAAAGGCTCATTAAAGCACAGTCTGGCAGTGAGCACATTAACGAACTTGCTTTTCAAAGCTTATTAGCAAAGAGACAACCAGTATAAAGGAACAGCTTGCGGGAGTAGGTGTGCGTTGAGAGGGGAGGATTAACCTGCTGGTGATGACTGCATGAGAAGTTTGGTTACAACACAACACAACTTCTGTGTTCAAAGTGTCCACTTCTTTTATGATCCTGAAATAGCCAAAAGCTCCTGTGACGATGAAGAGCTTGCCATGCTCCTCCCATCCATATCTATTTCTAGTTCAAAGTTTCAGCAGAGCATTTCAGAGACTAAGTTTTCTCCTACAGGAGTGTCCTTAAGTAGTACTTAAACATTGCAGGAGCACAGAAGCAGCAGCAAAGTCAGCTGCCTGTGTTCAGTCTCCTGTAGTCTTCAGATGAGCTGGTAGTCAGACCAAATCACCACCTGTAAGGTGGGTGAAGAACTGGCTGATACTGGGAGTTACCACTGTTGGGACCGAACGATGCTGAGAGTGGTGTGGCAGAGAACAGATTCCTTTGGCTGCAGTTCAGGTGGGGTCCTTTGTTTGTTATTCCAACAATAGTTAATGCTGCAAGCCAAAAATTAACCTCTTTGGAAAAAAAACAAGCTTCCAGAAGGAGAAAGGCTTTGCTGGGAAGGCAAGTTCTCCCTGGGCAGGAAGAGGGCACTACGCCTTGCGTTCTAACACCCCCAAGTGGCCACACCAACAGGGTGCTGCTTGCTCTGGGTCCATGGATTTCCACCTCCCAAGCACTGGAATGGGCAGAGATTGTGCTGTGACTGCAAATGAAAACTAAAATAAGGAAAAACAAAAGGAGGAGGGGGAATACAGACCTTTCACAGTAGGAAACCCAAGTGTTTGAGGTAGAGTATGATAGCAGTTGTGTATGATAGGGAAGGTCTTGATAAGAGAAACCCAAGATTTGTACAATATGGAACAAAGAAGAGTTAATGCTTTGGAAAGACACATCCAATGCATCTCTGTCTATTCCTTTGGTAGCCATTTTAATTGATATATTATTATGTCTTTTTTCCTTTTCAGCTGCATATAATGTTTTCTAGCAGAAGTGCTCATCAAGACTGATAATTTCATGTGCATTACAGCTTAGATTCCTACATCTCCTCAAAGACGCATCTGAAATCCTGCTGCTGTTGAGGTATGCCAAAGGCACACACAAACTATGAGTAGTTTGTACTTTACAACATGTAGTTGTAAAGCCTGTAGCTTTACAACCAAAGCTTTGCAAAGTGACACCACCATGTTCACTCGGGTTCTACCCACGAGCTATATAATGAATCATTGTGAGCATTCAGTGAAATTAAATACAGCTCCAGCAGTCCGTGGCTCTAGGTCAGCTTACCCCAGCAGCAACATGATATTCCACATGCATTAAAATATTAGCAATTAGCTGCTGAATAGTTTCCCAGGATTGAGGAGGGAGAAATGAGGAAGGAGAAAAACCAGCTCCCAACTCCCATGAATTGCCTTGGGAGACCCAATTAGAACAGAACAAATCAAACCCGTGCTCTGAATCCTGCAAGGTCAGTTCTTTTTCAGCTGGGGTGCTGTATTTCTCACCAAATCAATGGGCATTGCTGTAGACATCTATTTAATCCCGGAGTTACTGACAGCAGTGCATGTAAATACCTGTCTGGTGTGAAGAATACCCAAGGAGGGAACCTATGGCTTAAAAACATGTTTAATCTCTTCCTGCCCAAGAAGAAATGGCTCATCTACTACTTAGGGTATTTAGGGAAACCAGCAAAGTAGCAAGATTGCACACTATACCAGAGCTCACTAATCAACTCCCAGCTAATCAAGTCATAAAACACAACCCATGCAATCAACTTGCATATTCACACATCTTTCTAGCACATTCTATTTTTGCATCCCCTCTCAAGGCTCATTAATACCCAGTGACATACAAATACCTTTAAAATAGATAACACCACCAAAGAAGAGCACAGTGTAAGTAAGGTAATGTATTTTCTGCTGTCTGTGATGCTATTACAGTAGAGGAAACCCTAGCCTGTATTTGCAGACTTATTTGATCATGTCAGTCAAGTCTAAAACATGCTTAAAAAGCACTTGATATAAAGAGAATAGTAGCTGTTTTGAGACATGTAGTCTCATACACGACAGGGACAACAGTGACTTAAAGCATCCAGCTCCACCTCCCCTGAAGCATGCAAACCTCCAGCATCTGAGCCCCTTCTTACACCAGCAGAATGCTGAGCTAAATCCTTGAGGTTTGGCATATTCATTTGTAAGCTGCTTCACTTTCATCCCTCTGTCCTCTGACTTCTGCCCCTTCAGCCTTTTCCCTCTATTCATGAACCATCCTTATCATTGCCTGCGTATTTTTGAGCATGCATTAAGATAAGGCAAACAGATAAGTAACCTCTTCCACATAGATTTACTCACATAATCTGATCATTTACTCCAATTAGAGCACAAAATGCTTCAGTCTTTCCATCCTGTTCAACCCAATTTGCAAAGTAAATATTTGCCTGGTGGTAGCTCCTATTGCCAAGGGCACTGGGATGGTACACAAAAGGCATCACTAAACAGATCATTATTCATCTTGCTTTAATTTGAAAGTGGTCTGCAAATGTAAAAGCACTGCAGAAGTCACCACAAGAGAAATTAAAGTGTGGGAACAGTTTACCAAAGAACACTGGGGATTCACCCATTTGGAATCAAGGCTGGGTGGCTTCTCGGAAGAACTAATGCAAGCAGAAGGTTAAGTGGGTGTCATTAGCTCAGGGTTTTAGGGCTTGTTGTTTAAAAGAGACCAGACTAGCTGACCATTATGTTCTCCTGTGATTTAGACTTTCTAGCCCTACTACAGACTCCAGCAGTGAGCAGAGCTGGCAGGAGGAAGAGGTTCATCAACCGACTAAGATGATGGGTCTTAATGAATTTGGGTTTTGTCCTGGTTTTGGTGGGAATTTGGTAAGATGACAAGATACATGCTAAAAGTATGAAGGCAGGTTCAGTACATCAGGTGATACAGGTGTGTTTTGATGAAAAATACCAAATTTTATTTCCTAATACACTGACCATGAGACACATTTCACATACGCTGTTCTTCCACATACCACAGACCTTCTGCTGTCTGTCAGCCTCTCACATACTCATAGAATCCCAGACTGGTTTGGATTGGAAGGGAGCTTAAAGCTCCTCCAGTTCCTGCCCCGGGCAGGGACACCTTCCACTAGAGCAGGTTGCTCCAAGCCCCTGTGTCCAACCTGGCCTTGAACACTGCCAGGGATGGGGCAGCCACAGCGTCTCTGGGCACCCTGTGCCAGCGCCTCAGCACCCTCACAGGGAAGAGCTTCTGCCTAATACCTTATCTAAATCTCTCATCAGTTTAAAGCCATTCCCTCTTTTCCTACTCCTATTTATCAGCTGAGGGTAACCCAATTGCAAGAAAGACCACTGCTGCCAGCAGAGTTTTTAAAATAAAGAACATAGAGAAACAATATTGAAATATATCTAATAAAAAGGAAATTACTGCAGAAACAGCCCTTCAATAATCCTAGACATAAATATCCTTGAGCTTTAAGTGATTTAGAGTTTGGAGCAGAACCTCTGAACAAACAAAAGACCATCTCTGACAGGATGCGCTGGTGTTATGTTGTCTGTAGCTTGCCCACCCACCTGCAAGTGTCCTTAACACAAAGCCAAAGGGGAGAGAGCTGGGCTTGATGTCTGACTGTTCCCCCTTGGTTTTCATGGTTGTTGGCACATCTGTTCTCCAGGGTAAAGCACAGACAATAACACTTATTGACTTGCAATCACTGACTTCCTGCTTCTCATACTGGCAACACTCAGGGCACCAAAACGTTTTTTGAGCATATTAGATCGTGCAATATACAGAGGTAGAGGGAACGAGCAAAGCAATTGCGTGAGGATTCTCACTCCACACAAAGCTGAAGTCAATCATGCAAGTTTAAACAACGGCTGCTTTCCAAAAGCAGTTAGTTTGTGTGAGAGAGTTGAAGACAGCAAACAAAGAATTTAACTGAAAGAGCAGGGAATCTTCTCTCCTTATAAGTGAGGTGGGCTGAGTAGATATGAAAGCTCAGAGAGTAGGCTTCGTTCTTCTTACACATTGACTTACACAGTGTGGGAGTTGTGGATTTTCAAAAGCCAGCTCTGACACCACAAAGCAGCTGAGGATATTGTGGTGTTAACTTCTGAAGCCCCTCACAAACAAGCTTTAGACAGCAGCCACTTGGGGTAGGGATAAAAAACACCCTCCTGCAACAGCAAAGATCCCTGTTCAACCAAAGTGCTTAGGGAAAAGAAAGCAACTCCAGACAAAATAGGTTTTTAAGAGGTTTTCAAGTCCATTTTGTGGATACTTGCAATGGGGAGGAATAGTTACGAATGTGAAGTGATTAGCAAACACCCATATCCACTAAGTATAAAGGCAAAAGGCAGACCAAAACAGCCATCCAAACTCTGCTGCTTTATATTATGTTATTTGAGTTAGATAATCATTTGCCCAGACTCAATCTCAGCTCTTCAAATTAGCATATGGTAGGGAAACAGAGTGAAAAGCAAAATGTTTATGCCCAGCTTTATATGCAGAGGAAGCGTTGTCTGCTCAGAGCAGAGAGCCTACAAAATGTAAACACAGTAATTAAAGCACTCACACTAATTGCAGCCAGTTAATTGTACTGTATGCTGCCTAAGTGAACTACTCTCCGAGCTACAAGCCCTATGCTACTACGGCCTCCCAATAGACTACTGGGGGTTACTTGAGGGGAGGTGTTAATCCTCTCACCTGATCATTAGCCTGACTTTTAGGGATCCTCTCCTTCCACATCAGCTTTTTCATTATCATTCAACTCTAACTGCTATCCTCTTCAGCATGAGGATTACTTCCAGAGTGAAAGAACTAGGTCCATGGGGTTAAGGAAACAGATATGAAACGGGATTTGCAGAAGCATGTTTTGTAGCATCTAAATGAATGGTGCTGTACTTTAGCTTTTTCTGAGCAATATTATACATTATATAGCACTGAAAGGAAAAATACTTTATGAGAAAGTCCCCCAGCTATTTAAGGTTATAACTCTATTCCTTCCAAAATCAGCTCTGACACTCCTGAAAGTGGAAACAGAATTCAAAGGACTAGCATTGCTTTTTAATAAGGTGGTGACAAAGGCTTCCCTGCCCAGTAAGTGCTGGCATTCTATCATAAATGTAGCCTACCAGTCCCAGCACTGCCATGGAAACAGAGCAACACACCTATAAAGTGTATTTTGGTAGACAGCTGAAAAACACTTTGGGAAAGTTCACAGTCCTCTTCCTCCAGTCTCAGGACAGATGGGATCTGCTGCCCAAGAGATTGTCTTCTCAAAGGTAGGAAGGTGGGGGAGAAAGAAAGCGATTTAAAATATCGCTCTGACTGTGCAAACACACCTGGATTCACTGTCCTGAAGCCTGAAGGCATGGAAGTGCCAACCCTGCTCCAGTGCAGCCACTGGCATCTCCTCAGTCGCCATCTCAGGCAGTGTCTGCTCACAGTCTGAGCATCCTCTGAGGTTCTGTCATGCTCCAAAGGAGATTGCCCAGCTGTGGCACAGAAAAATCTACTTCTGCTTGGGCACAGACCCAACAAGATGCCTTCCCCAAGGTTTTACCCTTAGGTTGCTACCTGAAGTGTTTTCTGTGTTGTTGGCTCCTCCAAGGATCAAATAATCACACTTAACCTATTCCCAAGACTCCATCCTGACAACTGTAGACCAGGTCTGGAGGTCAAAGACTTTCTTATCTCTTCTGTGTTTTGCCTTTCAAGATGCAGTTGCATTCACTTTATAACTAAGATGAATTAGCTGCTCAATTCAGGCCAAAATCAGCTCCACACCAGATTCATCCATCCTGCTTCGAGGCAGACCAAGGAATATCTGCTTCCTGCTCTGCACAAATGCACATGCAGTAATGGAGTGTCCTTATTCTTCTATCTTCACTTAATCACCCAATCCCCTCTGTGTTCATCAACGCTAAAAAGAAGCGAAGCAGCAGCAGGGACACTCAGGCTCTTAAAGTGGGTTTTACCATGCACTATTAAACAGTGATATTAAACATTTACACCCTTATAAAAGTGTAATTGCCACATCCCCTGTATACAGAGAACCAATTTTAAGGACAGCAGCACCAAGGAAGAGCTACAGTATGCAGATGACTGAGTTTATGTGTTTTCCTTCACAGTAATCAACTCCTAAATAGCTAGTGCTTGGCTTTGAATGTCTCAAAGCCTTCCCCAGCCTGAAGCAATCACTTCAAGGCACTCCTTCCATTTCTGTCACAGTTTTGGGTGTCCTACGATCTCAGCATGTAGCACTGGAGTGCTCAATTCTCACCACACATACACAAACTGGATCCTAAACCTTTACTGGCATCACTCTGCTTCATTTTAGTGTTGAGCAGGTAGCAGCCATCTATGAAAACTAGGTGCTGAGCAACTAGCACCAATGTGGTTGTAGGCATTTGGGACTGGCAATGCTGACAGCTGTCCTGTATTTGAGGGCATGGGCTCCCTTCAGATGCAACACTCATGCTCCAGAGTGCCCAAAAACCGGGCAAAGCAGCACAGTAACCACTGATTAGCCACATTTCCACCAACAAGGTGCCGTTCCCATCACCCCATCTCACACACCCATCCCTCAGCAGCAGAGCACTATCAGGACAACACAGGCTTCATGATGCTCAGACCCAAATCTACTCACTTTTTTTTAGAAAAACCCTGTTTTCCACAGAAAAGCACATTCAGGAAAGATGTTTTCATCCAAATGCACTGATTATTTTTATTTTTCCAGTTTAAATCTGATGCTTTTCCTATCATATATGTTGATTTGCTTACATCCTTGTTCTCTGCTGGATAAAAATTCAGTTTGACTCTTCAGTAACTTACATTTACTGTGTTTAACTGACCTTCAGTCCTCATAGGGCTGCTATGCACATCATAGAATGGTTTGGGTTGCAAAGGACCTTAAGATCATCCAGTTCCAATCACTGCCATGGGCAGTGATGCCGCGTACTAGAACATGTCGCCCAAGGCTCTGTCCAGCCTGGCCTTGAACACTGCCAGGGATGGAGCATTTACCACTTCTTTGGTCAACCTGTTCCAGCACCTCAGCACCCTCACAGGGAAGAGCTTCTTCCTTAGATCCAACCTGAACTTCCCCTGTTTAAGTTTGAACATCACAGAACACCAACTCAAACTAAACCCCACCTTCACCTGGGGTATGCTTACACTGTTACCAACTGTACTTTAAGAGCTCTACCAAACTCTAGAAGCCTTCAAGCCAACAGTGTTATTGAGAATTCAAATTCCCCTTAAAAATCAACACTGGAGATAATGAAGGTTCCATCAGAGAGCAGTTCAGACGTTTTGGCATTAGATAAAGCACTCTTCCTGCTGAATCTGAAGTGGGAATGTGGATAATTCATGAAATTACACGCTCGGTTCATCTTAATCACTGTTCAGCTCTGAGGCTCCTGAAAGGATATTTACCTGTAGAGCCAGATTAGCTCTCGCTGTGTTATCTGAGGGCAGCATATGCTTTGAATTAGATTTCCAAATATTATCTCCCCACTTGTTCTCTTTGTTATATTTTTCCAACTGAGAATTTCTCATGAAATAGAAGGTATTTTTTATATATGGCTTGCAAACTAAAATTAAATGCAATGTTAGAGTTTTTCCTTCCCTCGTTCAACAGACAGTCTTTGTCCTATCATCAGGGCAGATAATAAGATTCTATTCAGCACTCTCTCTTAATCAGAAATACATTTTCTTACTGAAATTGCCTTCTAGAATGAGGAAATAATCTGTAATGAAAAATAAAGTAACCACCATTATTTTCCATCTATGGAATACATAATTATTCACAACTAAGCCAATTAAAATGTCAGATAATGCTGCTGATCTGATTCTTGAAATGTAATATGGAGGCTGGATGTCTGAAAATGTAATCTGGAGCCTGGATTCTTTTTGATGGTTAATACTTTGTCTCTTGCCATTTCACTGCTGTGAGGTGCTACAAGGTGGAAGGAATCAGCTCTGGAGTGGTACCCAGCACATTCCAGAGGCAAAGATGTGATTTGCTTTGCTTAACAACTCCTGCAGTGGCAAAACTCCATCAGCTTCGTCTACTTTGGCCTTCAGGAAGCAAACACTGTGATTTGGGGATGAATACATCAGGCTGAGGCGTGCACACTTATCACAGAGAGCTGTGGAACGGCTCAGCCTTTATTCTGCAGATGTGGCGATTATGCTGTGTGCCACAAGGTGTCCTTCATACACCACGTACTACCCCGGGAAGCCGCTGCAGAATGAGACGTCTCCTCAGAGCATGTCAAAGCTTTGACAAGGAGCAGTGTATCAAGGAAGGGAGGTCTAGAACATGACGCACAGGATCTGTCTTACTCAGCGGTGATGAAAGATACTCCAGTGCTTTCTGAACTAAGTCTGGCATGAAAACCTTTCCTGCCAGCGGGAGAACACTGAGCTTTGTCAAACTCCCATCAAACCCCCCTCAAAACAAGATTTGAAGTTTTCAGTCTAACTGACTAGAGTTACTGATGGTCAAGAAGAACAACAACAGCTTTAGAAGACACATGGACCATCTGAGCTTTCACAAACAGCTTCTACAAGTTTTGCATATCCAGCAACTGTTTTGATGCAAATAAACACAAATGAGCATTCAAGGAAGGGCTATACTGCACTGCCCCCTTTCAAAGAGCCTCTGCTAAGAAGATCTGATTTGTTCCTCCAAAGTATGTAGCAGAGCATGTTCAGACTGCACTGTCTGCACAAAGGGATGAAAACTGGTGGACCTGCCTAGCTGTTCCTTGAGAGAAACACCTCTGATAGCTGGTCCGTGCCAATTACAAGGCAGTTCTGCATTTGCTGAGGTTTACCAAGGAGATACTTTGGGCAATTACACAGGCAGGAAGCTCAGGGAATGGAGAAAAACTCTTACAACTCCATGCATGAATAGGCCTTAAGGCCCCCTGCCTGGTTTTGTCCAGAGCCTCTATCAGCTGGGAGCAGGGGCAGCATTCCTTTATTGCTTTTGTTCCTTCTGTACAATCGCTTCCCCTCACATCCTCCACTCTGCCTTAGTGCTCTTCCAACACTCTTTAGAAACACCAGACACCAACTCCACCAGGTAGCAGAGCGCATTAAACTCTGCTTAGAGACTGCCTTCTTCCCCAGGACACAAAGCAGCCTCATGTAAGTGGCACTCACTCTGCTCAGCTGCCTGGGGTTTGTGAGCAGGCACTGCCCAAGGCATGTTTAGAGCACGGAGGCTTTGACAAGCCTCTATTTGAGCATACAGCACAATGCCAGCTTTGTCCAAGGGAACAGGCTTGCCTTTCTTCCTGCGTATAAATATGACCACAGGACTCTGCACCTCCCAGGGAAGGCAGAGGCCTCCAATACAGAACCAGAAAGAAGCCCTGTTATGTGCTGGCAGAACAATGGGGAAGGGGTGGAGCGACAGCCATGTGAACATCAAATAGAGAGCAACCTCTCCTCCACAACACACCCCACCTCCTGCTGCACGGATGCAAGATGCAGGAGCTCTGGGAGGAAACGCTGCCTCCCAAGTGGAAGTGACACTCCTGAGCCCTCCTGGCTCCCACTGAACCCTAAAGGAGAGCAGGACTGAGCCCCGAGGTCTGAGTGCTCAGCAAGGTGCTTCAGCACACAGCCCACCTTCTGCTGAATAGACACTGGGGTCTAAGAGGGCTTGTGTGGGTAAAGGGGCTCCTGCTGTGTAGAAATGGGAATTAGCTCTGATGAAGGGCACCACAAACGCAATGCATGAAGCCCTCAGTCCCTGACACCCTGCTTGCATGGAGCATCACCTGCCATCCACAGAAATGCAGGTTCATATTACAATACACATTAGAGACAGAACTGGCTATTGGTATCAGCTACAGCTTTTACTTTAGAGGAAAGAGGCACCAAAGATCTATACACACTAATAAAAATACTAAGAGGTGTAAACTACAACCCCTAAACTCAGTTTCTCACACACGTCACTCAGCATCCCAGCCCTCCCTATAGCTTTCATGTAACAGGAACATAATGAAAGATCTTTTCTTTTTAGTTACAGGAACATCATCAGCACTAGAAGCTTACCAGAACCCTTGCTCCTTAGGTGGGCACAAACAAGTGAACACACACTCCCTGTGTCCACCCACCCACCCTTTTAGGTATATTATTCTTCCAGCCCAAGAACTGCAGATCTGGCTGGAACATGATTGTGCTGCAACAGGCCAGGTCCTGTTTCCATACCGGTCATAACCAGCTTCTTGTTTACTTGTGTAAGTCAGGGGCTATAAAGAAAGCTCTTATCTCTTCAAGCCATCACTGGTAGAGAAAATTCATTCAAGAACTGACGTAGTTACAAAGTGTTTAACAGGTAAACAAGAACAAGAATCTCCAGCCATCTCTTCGCTGGGATTGAGCTGTAAAACTTGTTTTCAGACCAATTTAGCTCTTTTAACAAGAGGAGCATTCTTAGAAACAAGTCATGAGTGAGAGCATCTGTGAGCAGGGCTAGCATTTGCTTTGAGCTATATCTAGTTAGAGATTATGACACCAGAGTCTTACCTCCAGAAGGGACAGAAACTTCCCTGCCACAAGCATTTAGTTAAGCTTTTTCAATCTGCTCCTGCATGAGGACTCTTGAAACTAAGTTTTGGGTTGGAGAGGCAAAAGTCTTATTCACCTCCTTGACTTCAGAAGATGCATTTTTAGCAAAGCACAGATATCACAGGGAATGGAAGGCATAAGGGGGATCTTGTAGCTGGCATGAATCATGATTTTCATACATCAAACTTGAAACAGTTTGACATTTGCTCCAAGACAGGTTTGAAGGAAAAGGAAGCCTCCAGGATCAAGTTTTTAAATAGAATCTAACTTTTTGGGACACACAGCTCAAGCGACAGTCACCATCAGGTACCTGATATTTCACCAGATAGAACACTACATAGAAAAGAAGAAAACAGGCAGAAGACTTGTTCCCCACTGTGTAACTGCAATAATCAGCACGAAAAGTCAGTGATTTACTTATGAAATTCCTTAGGGGAGAGTGAGAGCTTTCCAAAGGTCATGGTCCTGGACTTCGCGTGACCCTGCAATAAAGAGCAGTGCGGCGTGCTGTAAACCAGCACATCAGTAATACAGACCTTGTCTTCAGACAGTATTTACTGGGATGCTGATAAAAGCAGGAATAATCAGACAGGCCTCACAGATAGTGCCTGAGGCAGTGAGAACCGCTTTGTACAAGAAAGAGGTAGGGTGGCAAGGCACAGGGGAAGGAAGAGGTCCTTGTCAGCAGCCAAGCTGAAAAGCCAGCATCATGCTTGGTATACCTGGGTTTTGGGGTCTATGATCACACACATATTATGTGGTGACAGAGCAGAGGTTGTATGTAATACATAAAGCTGGCAAGCAGCACAATTTGCCCACATGCAATGCAGGAAGGCAAAGACAAGGTTCTGGTGTAGAACAACAGGGCTTAAGACTCCCACAGAAAAAGCTCACTTAAGAGAGATGCTGCTAGCAGTATTATCAGGGCTGCAAAGCCACACATTCAGCACTGAAGTGATCTTTCTTCACATGCATATACTTCAGGAAGATGCATGCAAGACTCCCAGGTTGTAGCTGGACAATGAACATAATCCAGTTTCATCATTTTCCATGGTGAGACTGGGTATTCGGATTCCTCACGTGCACAAATTGCACGAGCCTCACAGAGTTTCTCGTGCTCTTTGGTTTTCCTTGCCAAATGCTTGGAAGATGAGCAGAGGTACCAGGTTATCAGCCACATACCAATAACTAGGATTTTTGCCCAGAGAGACTTAAAAGACAAGTTCTCCTCTCTCCTTGAGCTTCTGTGCCCTCAATAAAATCAATACACTCAAAGGGCACTCCTGCTGTTGAAGGCCAAATCCTTGTTCAGTTACATAAATACAACGGACAGATAGAGAAAACCTCTATACATGTTGTGCTCTAAATACACCAAACCACTTGTCCTAAAACTGAATCTGCACCTAAACCCTTACCCTTGTGTCTAAAGTTAGGACCCATCTGATGAACCTGGAAATGCTGTTTAGTAGCCTGGCTGTGTTATAGTAAGCCTTAAAAAACTAACTAGCACTTGTTTGCTGTGATATGAGAAGATTCTAAGTGGTCCTGATAAAGCTGTGCTTAATTTATAGTGATGGACATTTTAAACATCAAAAGCACCAATACAGCTTTGTTCCAACTTTGAACATCAAGCCAGAAGGATCCAGAAAATGCTTCAGATGCAACAAAATCATCTACAAAGAGCAGTATTATCAGGAAGCATCAACAATCCTTCTCATTTTGGAAGTCCATAGAGTTAAATGTAATCAATAAGAAAAGTAGTCAAATCTCTTCTGCTGAGTCACCCAGTCCCCTTGTCATAGATCTACTCACATGGGATCTACTGAGAACCTGGACAGGAACATCTCTGAAGTGAGGGGTATGGCTTTTTGCCATTTAGACAGAGTCACAAAGTCAAAGCAAGCACACTGAGTATATGGGAGAGCAAAAATCTGCTTCCTCTCTCAGAATAGTTACACGTCAAGTTCTGGTTTAAGCCCACAGCCCATCGGTCTTTGGAGTGTGATGTATGTCATACATGTTACATATCACCCTCCATGCCCATTTTTAGCTCAGCACCAGAGCCCATTCTCCCAATAGGAATCTCTGTCATGGAGTACAGCAATCCTCCATAGAGTAATAAGCTACTACAGCTTGTGACCCCGCTCCCTGTGGAGCACCATTTTAACTATTGTTTTTCTCTCCTCCTCCCCTGACCTCTATGCGTGGCCCAGCACTGGATTCAGCAAGTTTAGCAAGTTGGTTTTGTTGAAAGATCTTCCTTTTCCTGCTCTTCCTTCACCAGCACTTCAGCATTCCTTTGCAGTTAAAACAGGACTCAGATCTGTCAAGGAGGGCATGGACATGGGCTCACAGACAGAGCTATTGTGAGATGACACTGAAACTCTTCCCATTTACTCCTCAGAGTTACAAGTGGTGCTTGAGTCCTGTATTGCCTAACAACATAGAGCTAGAAAGTCCAGATACCCTGTCACACACTTATGCAGAGCCTGAGCACTTCCCAGCCTTCAATGTGCTCTCCACTACGCCCGAAAATAATGCTGTTTTTCTGTGCTCAAGTAACTTGTTCAAGGTCAACGAGGAAAGCCAAAAGGAAAGACTCTTGCACTGCAGGCACAGAGCAATCCCTCTGCTGACCTTGAATCTGTACAGAAACCCAATACACTCTCATTCATTCTGGATATTGTTCTGAGTATAACACAGTAACACCGAAACACTGCAGAAGGGATAAGAGAGAAAGGGGGCGAAGCTCCAGGCTACGTTTCCCAACCCTGTCCTGAAGGCAGGAATTGCAACACAAACAATAGCTTCAAGACAATATTCATATCAACAGGCAAGGAAACACTCTCCAGATTCATCAGCTCATGAAAGCTGCTGCAAACCTGCACCAATGCTGAGGACAGAAAGCTTGATGTAGTCCTCTATTTCCATGTTTCCTACCCAGCCTTTGCTCCATGCTCCAACGGGCTGTTAAAATGATAAACTCACCCCAAATAAAAAGTATTGTTAAGAGCAGATTTAAGCTGATGTCTCTTGAGAGATAACAATTAAAACATCTCCCACATTATGAAAGCAGAATTACAATAGCACACTTAGGAGACTGAAGCAATTCCAATTGGAATTTCTTTGGGAGTTTACTTATTTTTTCTTTAAACTTCTTTTAATTTGGGTTTTTGAAACTGATTTTTAAATAAAAAAGAGGGAAAAACCCAACCCCAAAGCTTTTCAGCAGTGAAACAGTCTGTGGTTCAGAGCACCCCTCATCTATCATGCAATTAACTTAGTGAGGATCTTTGTCATCCTCCTTGGAAATTGATGAGAAAGTAATTAACAATGGATGCTCACTTAGGGCTGCTCTGAGCTTCCAGAATGACTGACAGCCTGTGAAGACTGGAAGTGCTCCTGTGCACAGAGCAGCGACAATATGAACAGAGTCTCCTGCTTTGGCAGCACAAAAGCTTGTGCCTTCTAGGCAATAAAATCCATCCCCCTTTGTACTCTACCTGATCTCTGCCCATGGCTGAGGCCACTGAGAATGGAGCCAGAAAGTTATTCATAGTTCTTGTTTTCAGTGTATAAATCTGGAGCCTGTCTGAGCTCTTCAGACTCGATACCTGCAGCAGCATCAAACATTAACACTGGGCTGGTAATCCAACTCACAAACAAATCCAGACTCAGAACTCCTTGCAGGGCAAGGACTGCTAATGGCACCTGCATCACAAACTGCAGAGAAGGCAAAAGGCAAGGTAAGGATGTCAACAGTGTCAACTAAGTGCCCAAGACAAAAGAAGTCATAACAGAGCCTTCCAGTGACACATGAGGACAGCACTGCCTGGCCACAGGCTAAATCCAGGGCACTCAAACCAGGTGTCAGGGATTTCATTATACCTTCGTTTGTAATTAGCATTAACTACCTTTAACTAATCACCTCCCCTTCACCTAGCTTGAAAAGCTAGAATGTTGGTATCTAAAGGATTAACTGGTACAACTCCTGGTGCTACAGAGTCCAGCTATTTTCTGCCTTACCAAAATGAGATTGGGCAGTGAAAATCAAAAGTAAGCTCTCCTGCTTCACCACTCATACATTTGCAACAGGAAGTACTTCCCCATTAAGTCTTTTTACTCCTTTCACACCATGTTTTCACTTCCCGTCTTCAAGATTAAGAATGTTAAACCTAAACAAAGAATTCCACCATTACATTCTGTGAGTCAGATTTCTACCAGGAGCATAAAACCCATCAGCAGCATTGGGCTGACTGAACTTCCCAGGGAGTTGCTTAAGAAAACATCAGCTTCTTTGATTTTTATATAACCTGTCTTCCTAATTATGTGAAAACATAAAGGAAGTCTAACTGCAAACCAGCAACCCTTTCAGAGTCAGGACTGCCAAAGTAAATAGAACTGAAAAGGGTTTGCAGTCAGCAAGACGTGCTTTCCTGGGATTGGGAAAGAGCCATGAGCTGGTTTGCCCAGGAGTAACTGTGCTCCATAAAGCCAGGCCCACACAAAGCCACCACCCAACTGGAGACACGCTCAGACCCAAAGGAAAGTCCAAATGAAGCAGAGCATTTGAAGAGTGACATCACCCAGCAGTAATCTGCCTGATGCCACCCATCAGGAGCATTCACCAGTCGTGTTTTCCCTGCTCTTTTCCCACACGTCCTCATCCTACAGAATGCAAGTGTGGCCACAAGAGATTGCACAGAAAGCATAGTTAAATGCAAGAGAAATAGGGGGTTAAATTCTGCTGCTGTTTCTTTTAACAGGGGGGTGGTGGGTGAGGAAGAAGGATAGCACAAGGATTCAACCTAAACCCATTTTTGCCTGGGTGGATTTAGGGCCAGCTTTACAGCTCACTAAAAAAAGTGGGCAGCTTTGCTTTACTGAGTGGGACAAGCATTAAAAACACCCAGGCAGATGGAGAGCAAACCTACAGAGAACCTGAAGCATGCCACAAGCTGCTGCCCACCACGCCTGGGGCTCTCTAGACTGCACGGCCACCCCAATCTCTGCTCCTGTTCTCTGTAGCCTCCCAAGATATCATCCACCACTTCGAGGCCCGTAAGTGACTCAGCACCCTCAGACCCACAAGACAAACAAGCCAAGAACCCAGAACAGTCTTACCTGACCTTCTCCATGCTCTGCAAACCAGGTTGTGCTGACTGAGGAGCCCTCACAGTGACTGGCTACACCTGAGGGATCTCCCCCCTCTAAAAGCCACTAACGGGCCCAGCTGGGGTCAAACCTGCAGCCCCACAAGCACCAACCTCCAGTAATCAGGCTGCAGGAACCAAAGCAAACAGCAAGCTCCTTAAGACCAAAGTTCCTCCTGTCCTCAGGACCTATTTCTGCACCCACATTGTGGAAACCTTCACATAGGACACTCCAAACTCTTCAAGTCTCAGGTTTTTATTAAGCAAACTCAACAGAAGAGCCAGAGCTATTGTTCTGGTTCATCTTCCTTGGGGATCCAAAAGAGAATGACCTACCAAACAAAAATCCTCCCCCCCCAAACACTATGCCCTATACTCCCCCCAAACCCTCAACTACAAACCTGAGAAGTCAGTGTCATGTAAGTAATAAACACCTACAGAAAGATCAGTGCTTGGCTTGTGACTCCAGTCACTGGACTTCAGGAACACAAAATATACCAAGAAATCAGCGCATGAGCAAAGTCAGGATATGAGGTTGAATCTCACACCAAATTGCAGCGTGTAACACCATATTCTATGTAGATAATTGTCTGTATCAGTCCTGCAATAGAAATGTAACTCCCTGGCCTGGTTAAAATCTCATCCATGCTTTAACTGGCTCTTTAGTTAAGATACAGACCATAAACTCATCAAATGAACATCCAGTTCAAGTAATACTTAACTTTCAGTGGTGCTTGTTGCATTTTGTCAGCTATTTGACCACTAGAATTGCAGGTGCAACTTACTCCTTTTGAGATGAGGTTTTACTTTATCCAGTTGATGGCACACATATACAAATTGATTATTTGTATCAACTATCCCATAATTGAAAGCTGTTCCTGAGATTTCCTCTGTTGAATTTATCAGCACAGGCAATAGAGAAAGCTACGCCACGTGGATGCTAAAGGCTCAGTGAGAGAGCAGAGTGCTCTAGAGTTTGCTGCTTCTCAGCTGCTTGGATTCAAAGCACAGTATTAAACTAATCATACTTATGGCCTTTTTGACTTCTGCTGAACGTGAAGAGGGTTCCCAATGGTTTAATTTCATAGGTATGTGAAGTAGTATGATCTGGAGACTCAGGATTAAAGCTGAAGAGGGGAAGTTCAGGTTGGATCTAAGGCAGAATTTCTTCCCTGTGAGGGTGCTGAGGCGCTGGCACAGGGTGCCCAGAGAAGCTGCGGCTGCCCCATCCCTGGCAGTGTTCAAGGCCAGGTTGGATACAGGGGCTTGGAGCAACCTGCTCTAGTGGAAGGTGTCCCTGCTCGTGGCAGGGGTTGGGACTGGAGGAGCTTTAAGGTCCCTTCCAACACAAACCAGTCTGGGATTTTATGATGGCCATAGACACGTAGCTCTCATTAGACAGATAGGTAAAACTGTGTATTAGCACCCACCAGCTCTGTGAGCCAGCAGGACAGGAGCCAACACTGATTCAGGGATTGTTTCTCCACAGAGCTAATAGGAACCCGTGTCTCTCAGATGAATGTGTTAGCACGGGTGCATTCCACACTACCAAGGCCCCGGGGAGTCTGGAGAAGAATTTGTTCAAATCCTGCTGACTTCTAGCCAGGGCAGCAGCAAAGCTACAGAAGGACTGTTTGCACCTAACTATGTAAGCTCGCTGTTACCATGCTAAAAATGGTTCTGTGGGGTCCCCGAGACCTGATGAATCATCTGTCTCATCCATCATTTCTGCACTGCCAAGACTGATTTGTAGTTTGCTGCTAATTTTAAAGGTCATGGTCCAGCCAACACCACTGAAATATGACAGTAATACACCAGATAATGGTATACGCTCATTTTCGACACAGAAAGGGGTCATGGTGATGGGGAATACAAATCCCACCCTTATTCTTGAATGCAGCAGACGTGATGCAGGTCTGCTGTGAGGGCAGCAGCAGTAGGAACTGAATTACCAAGTGTCCCAGTTCTGAGACCTGGGACATGGGCAGTTATGTGCTGGGTGAGCACTGCCAAACTCATTTCATAGCAGTCAGACTGCAGAAACCTGCAGTCAGTAATGATCTGGCCTTGATGTGAATTGGCAGCAGATGCTGATGAAAAGCATTTTTCCCCTCATTGGAACATATCTAATTGCAAGTGCCCTCAGTCAAGTAAGGCCCTGAACCACTTGCGGCTCATTTCTCAACACATTATAAACCAGCAGTTCATTATGTGATATATAAAGTGGCATTGCAAACAAGGTGCCTCCCCATAGTTAACTTATTCCTAAATCATTATCCTTGGCACAATTACTGCTAAAAACATTTCTGTAGCTGATTTAAGCTCTGCCAAAAATAGTTGGAGCAGCATTTAAAATTAGCTTCATTTTGTGTGTATACGTCTATATATACATATTTTAAATGAACTCTTCTTGCAGGTCTCCCTTTTCCTTACCCCCATTGAAAGGTTCACATTTCATTATGTAAGTCTAGGAATCCTTCACATCCTAAGGAGCACATACAAATGTTGGTGCCACCTCCTGTCCTTTGTATGTTGTATCTTGGGGGCCTGCACTGTGAACACAATGGAGATAACAGAGAAAAAGTAGCAGAATGAGGTTTTAAGCTTGTAAGAAAACGTCATGCTCTAGGAAATAACAGTTACACATTGAGATTTTATTTTTT
>NW_009935111.1:0-16619 GCF_000696875.1 Nestor notabilis | reverse complement strand
CACCACACAGAACATTGCATATACTACTGTATACATCAAAACAGTTTTTAGAGGAAAGAAAAAGATTATTTGTATTAGAAACACTATTTATTTTTCAAGCATTACACTGAGTTCTATACCAAAAAGAGAATTTATAAAATGGAAGAAAGAAAAAAAAATTTATCAACTGGGCAAATCCACAATTTGACACTTCTACAACAAAAACAATCCTATTTCTTTTACTTATCAAAATCTCCATTTCCTGAAAGTAAGATTCCTCTAGCAGCCCATGAAACGTGAATGATTTGCTCACAGTCCAGCAAGCCCTTCAAATAAGCAAAGGCTTACTCAGAGCATGAGGCAGACTGCAAGAAATGTTAAGGATGACTGTGATCCACCTGTCCAAAACATTTGGAAGGAATTTTAAATACACTCATTTTTCATCAGCATCTTGCCAAGTGTTATCAGAAAAAAACCCAAAGCCAAGTGATTCATAAATGCAAAGCACCCAGAAAGCTAATGGGCCTGCGTAAGTTTCAGAGCCCCGAAGATCAGCACCAGTCTAGCAGCTTACTCCTTCTTTGAGTTTTCTCAAAGTGAACACATTCTCAGGAAATGTTCGAGAGAGGAAAGGGTTTCAGTATAGTTGCAGCCTGGTTATTTACACTAGGGGATATAAAACAGCAACTGGGTCAAACTGCACTCAACCTGAAACAGCCTGTCGCAAGCGGTGTGCCAGAGGAGTGGTGAGGGGCAGGCAGGTAGACTGTCAAGTTTTGGCTTAATTGTAGAGGTAAATAATACTCTGAACAGACTAAGAAGTTTTCTCAACATGCAGAAAAACCCTGTCTCACAAATAACCATAAACAGGGGATGTTAGTGTGATATTATCAGGATACATAGTCTTAAAGTCCAAATTAAAAGGGCACATATATTAGCTTTTAGAACAGCGGGCAGGTTTATTAAAACTGGACTCATTTGCAAGCAACAGAGGTAGTCTAATGACACACACTTGGCAGGTCAAGCTATGTTCATTCAAGTATGCAATAACTCCATCCAATCAAGCTTAAAGGAAAATGTCCACATTAAGTTGAACTTACATTTTGTGATAAAGTATTGGATTAACAGTGAAATCTACTCTAGAATCCTACTTCCAGAATTCCTTCAATTTTGCTTACGATATGCAAGACATATTGGGTAACCTTAACTAGAAGGTCACATTAAAAAAAAAAAAAAAAAAAAAAAAGACATTAAGAACAGCTAAAAATATTCAACAAGGTTTATTTCAAGGAAGTAAGCAAGCAAGCAAGAAATCAACTACATCCTGCTTCCTCTGGCTGGTCTCAGGTGGGGCTGAGGTAAGTTAAGACTTTCAAGAAAACAACTTCAATTCTTTTCAGGCCTAGAGTAGTTCCAAACAGAAGAGAAAAACATGCACATGAACATTGCTCTTACCTGCTGGAACTTGGTCTGTCTTGATCTTTTTGAATTTTTTGGCTCTCTTCTTACCATCTGGGAGGGACTCTGCACAGGAGTCTGTCTGATCATATTCTGAATCTTGGCCTTCTCCCTCTTCCATATCATCAGAACTAGTTTCTTCCTGAATAGGACTCATGCTTCTTTTTCCCACTGTACTTGTACCTGTAAAACTGAAATGTAGAAGAAATATGATTATGAAGAAGTCAACTATTACATAGGTACTAGTTGTTGTACATCTATTAAATGCTTATGAAGGCAATAGATTAAACTGTATTAAGTGGTATACTATGAAATTACATTCTCTGGAAGATCTGACTTAACTCTAAAATTCCATAAATTGGCTATCTAATCCAGTCTTATGTAGATGAAGCTATTAATTCTTTGTACTACAGACGTCTCAGGCTTAGCTGCTACTCTGGTGAGATCACTCAACTCAAATGTAATTAAAGCTATTCTCTCTCCCTGGTTCATATTAATTTTTATTCTTTTAGTTATGAAAGCTCTTGTAAAGCATTCTCAATAGATACTGAGTTATAAACAACTGTTAAGCCTCCAACACACATCTTGATGTTGAAGGATTCTAGATTATAACTTCATCCTCTCCCCTGGAACTATATGCAGTTTTAAAAGCATTTCTATTATATAAAGGTAGAGAAACCCATCAAGCTCCATATAATAAACTTTAAATCAGGCCTTAAAGTGAAGAGTCCTGGTATCAGACAGGCTGGTAAAATAAACTGCATGGAAAATTACACGCTCATTTCACAGGTAGTATTTTAATGATTAATACACTGTGAAGATGAACTTAGAGCTCCATTTCATTCAGCATACATTGAAATAACACTGTGTAGATTTTTTGTTCGACTGTATTGCTATTGTCAAGTTCCCTTGAAAGACAAATTACAATATTAAAATCAAATTAGCATAAGTATAAGAAAGAATACAGCAGCAGAGGAGCTAATTAAAAAAATACTTCTTATTGCAAACTCCTAGATATGTGAATATCAGCTAATTAAATGTTTATTTTAATGCTCTTCTAGAACAACCAATTAAACTTAGAAACCTTTAGGTTTTCCATTAAGAACTACACAAAACAGCTGTATGCATCTAAGTCATGTTCTTTTATTTAAATAAAAATTAATACCCAGTTATAGAACAAAGCTTTACAAGCTGCTTTATTTTTTCTTTCTAATAAATAATAGTAGGGAATTATGGTGTTTCAATAAGGTTTCAGCTAAAGGACTGTTAAATCTGTCTGTATAGTTTTGGCTTTGAAATGGAATTTTTTCAGTTGAATATTTTGCAATTTAAAACAGACTCTTTCTGGGATGTCCAAAGGCAATAAACAAACATGAAACATATGATTACGCCTCATGCTCTTATTTCCACTTTAGAAGCACAAACACCATTTACTTTGATGAATAGCTGGCTTTTCCTCCAAACATTCACACACAGAAGGCCTTCTTGCATGATTTTTTACAAATCATCATTTCAAGTCACACCACAACTACCATCAATAAAAAGATGCAAACCAAAAGGCTGGAGAGAACTGTTTATCCTACATACACACTTCAATACTGTAAAACAGGCAAAAACAAGGTTTGGAAAGAAAAAAAAGTCTAGTAAAGAAAGAGCACTTGGAAAATGAAAAATTAGTATTTAAAAACAAACATACAAACAATTTCTTAGAAAAGTTTGTAAGAATTCTACTTTTAAGAAAGATATTCTGAAGAATACTTAAGAAAGAAAAGCTCAGAAGCCATAAATTATGATCCCAGGATTTCTTAGACATAATATCAGCACCTGGCTCTTAGTGGGGAACTTGCACTCACTGTAGGAAGAAGCTCCCTTTTTGAAAGGTCTTATGGCTGAATTTAAATGTTTTTTATTTAGACTCTTGAGAAGTTACTGCAAATAAAGAGAAACAAGTTGTTGACCTGAAGGTGCACACTTAGCTGTGTACCGATGTACAAAATAAAAATTAATTTTAGGTCTTATTTTCTTCCTGAAGATACCTTAAGGGAGAAAAACCCACCAGCTCAAAATCCAAAGTATATAGGTGTTTTATAATCAAGGACTGTTGACTTCTTGCTTTCTCCCAAAATATTGATTTTATTTTACATTTATTCATTGATTGCATGGATTCTAGATGGCTAATGGTTGATTTTTTTATGTCTTATTCTTCTTTGACCTACAAAGATTCAAGAACATTATTGACTTAGTAATAGCAGCAAATCACTATGGTTACATGTACGAGTTAGAGCACTACTCAGAGCAAAGTTCAGTTTTCTAGTTATACTGGCTATTTTGGAGCATGTCTGTGTTTTTGTCTCAATTTCCTTACTGGTGAGAAACAACGAAGTTGAACTGAACAAACTAATAGCTATCAATAACCGTCCAATTCAGATACACTTGTTTAGGATCCTCAGCTGTTTGGATAGCTGACCCATTCAGAGACAAAAGTTTCAAAACACATGTAAAAGAGTAAAAAAAAGAAAAAACCCCAATCATTATTGCCTGGATAAAATAAAGTGAATAGCCAAGTTTTGGTGGTGTTGGATTTGGGGTTTTTTGGGGGGGGTGGGGGATCTGTGTTTGTGTTGTTATGTTGTTCGGTTTTGTTTAGGTTTTAGGGTGGTGGTGGGGAACAGGATGCGATGGGGATGATGGGAACAACAGGTACAATGGGGGGGACACCAGAACAGCCCACTAAAAGAAAAGCCTATCATACACTGGCCAGTTAGCAAATCTACTTAGTGAACACAATACAGCTTTCACATTGGTCAGTGCTGGTGGCAGGCAGGGTTCCAAGCCTTTTCAGTGACAGCAGTTTCCACTAGCCCTTGTTCCCTAACCTCAATCTCCTGTTGACCTATTCTAAAGCCAGCACACAGGCAAACCTGACAAGGATGAATGTCACTGGAAGAAGGTGGTAGAAACAGAAAAATCTGTATTTTATTCTTGATTTCTATTCCTATCAAATACCATTCTAATCAACAAAGAATACAGTATTTTTCTTAAATTCCAGCAGTATGACTAGCAGCATTAGTACAAAACACAATCTGATGAATCAACAGGATGTGGAGGACTTGATATATCACTGTACTGCCAAAAAGAGCACAGGCTCCACCTGATTAAACTGCCCATGAACTTTGTAACATCATTTCAGCTTCTAAATAGCAGCAATCCAACTAGTATGATAATTATTTTGAAAGAAACAGCAAGTGTAGGGGGGACAAAAGGTGGGAAAACAATTGTGTTGATGCAGCATTAAACATTTTCTGGTTTTGAAAAGCATGTCTTTCTTTCAAAGAGACCACCTAATTCCATCACAAGAGATCATCTTGAATTGGCCTGGATACATACAGGCCTCTAACTCCAAGTAAATTTAATTTACTTGAAAACATAAACCCTGTCTTCTCTTGCCACTTTGAACAACACTGCAGGGGGAGGAGTTACTGACCCATCATAAAAATCAGTTATTTCAGCTTAAGAGCAGGTGAAATCACCTGAAATAACACTAGAACACTGTAATAATTTGCTTGCAGTATTTATTGTGCATATCTCTGATGACTTAGCTCTTCCCAATTCTTATCCTTTGTTTAGAAATAAAACACTATGAACAACCATTTCTGTAAAAAAACCCCAAAAGAATCATTACCAGAAATACATGAACATTTCAAAAATGAGATAAACTATCTTCTGTCTAGAAGATAAAGGCATTCAAGGAAGCAGTGCTACAACAGCACCCTGACTTGACAGAAGATGTAGCACTCCTGGTTTTAGCTAGAACATTCGTAAGGCAAAATGACATATCACTTTCCTGTACTTCATACTAGAGTAAGTCTTTTGCCACCGGCCTTATTCTGTTTTACTCATTCCTAGATCATGATCAGGAAAATGAGAAAAAGTAAGTACAAGCAGAGCAAGATACCTAGTTTTACACAGAACATACCCTATTTGATTTTTCATGCTATGGTTTAACACTATTTTGTTACAGAAAAGATCTTAAATCCATGCATGTAAGAGTCAAGGCAGAGCTGGCAGGCAGTTATTTGCTAAGCACAGCATGGCTGGTACTGTACAATACACAAGAGACTACATTTCGTTTTGAAAGTGTGTTCTGAATAGTAAACTGCTTTAGAGAAGGGGATTTTATTAGAATCATAGAATTGTTTTGGTTGGAAAAGACCTTTAAGATCATTGGGTGCAAGCATTAACCCAGCATTACCAAGTCCACCACTATCCATGTCCCTAAGTGCCACATCGCATTTGAAATCCTTCCCTGAGCAGCCTGTTCCACTGCTTGACAATCCTTTGAGGCAAGAAATTTTTCCAAATATCTAATCTAAACCTCCCCTGGTGCAACTTGAGGCCGTTTACTCTTGTTCTACCACTTGTTACTTCGGAAAAGAGGCCAACCTCCACCTTGCTACAACCTCCTCTCCCCTGTAAGAAGGTCACCCCTCAGCCTCCCTTCCTCCAGGCTAAACCCCCCTGGTTCCCTCAGCCATTCCTCATCACACTTGTGCTCCAGACCCTTCACCAGCTCCACTGCCCTTCTCTGGACCTGCTCCACCACCTCAGTGTAGTGAGAGGCCCAGAAGTGAACACAGTAATCAAGGTGCAGCCTCACCAGTGCCCAATACAGGGGGATGATCACTGCCCTGGTCCCACTGGCCACACTAGTGCTGATACAGGCAAGGGTGCCATTGGCCTTCTTGTCTGCCTGGGCACAATCTGCTCATGTTCAGCTGGCCATCAATCAGCACCCCCAGGTCCTTTTCCAGGAAGAGCTTTCAGGCTGCTCCTCCCCAAGCCTGCAGCATTGCATGGGGTTGTTGTGGCTCAAGCACAGGACCCATCACTGAGCTCAGTTGAATCTCAGATACAACTGGCCTCAGCCCATTGACCCAGCTGGTCCAGATTCCTCTGCAGAGCCTTCTCTACCCTCAAGCAGATCAACACTCTGGCCCAACTTGGTGTCACCTGGGACATTACTAAGGGTGCACTTGATCCCCTTGTCCAGACAATTGATAAAGACATTAAACAGAATTCACTCCAGTACTAAGCCCTGGGGAACACCACTTGTGACCAGCCACACCAACTGGATTTAACTCCGTTCACCACTACTTTTTGGCCTTGGCCATCCAGCCAGTTTTTATCCAGCAAACAGCACTCCCATCCAAGCCATGAGCAGCCAGTTTCTCCAGGAGAATGCTGTGGGAAACAGTACCTTGTGACTGCTATTAATAATATCATACTACATTTTCTGAAAAATAGTACCTCTCTAATATGGGAGTGTAGTTTTTTTAGTAAGACAGAAATTAAAGATTTTGTTAGATACTCATTAATCTGTCAATTTAAGACAGAAATTCCTTACTAGAAATACCCAACAACTTCACTACTGAATGAAAAAGTAGCCAGGATATATTGTCATCATGGAGAGGAACAGCTATTCTGCAGCTGTGCTCCCTGGCAGAAACTGATGCAGCAAGCTTATTAAATAATAAATAAATAAAGGATGTAGTAACATGAAGCTATTATAAGACATCAGCTGCTAGATACATCAGGGTATTGAATGCTCAACTATGTACGATTCAAATTAATCTGGACAAATACACACACATATACATGCACACAAATATATCTGTCCTGATTGCTTTGTATAAAATATTTGTATTTATTATATTTTATATATAAAAGGCTATATATAATATAAAAATTAAATACAAAATTTTGTGGCACCTTTGGAAAGAAAAGGAAAATGTTCACCTTTAGTGAACTGAAAGACCACAAGCTCTGCAGTTCCATGATATACCTAACCCTTGTGGAATTTTACAACACTAGAAAAAAATTGAATAAAAACTTTCAAGGAGATTAAGTGCTTCGGCATACAACCCATTACGGTGTATCAAAATTTAAGGAAAGAATTCACCGAAAACTGCATTCAGCCGTTTCCCACATTACACATTTGTGGTCATCCTCAAAACATCTTTGCGAGATAACAACGAATCAGCTTTCCACATTTACTGTTTTCCAAAGTATATGTTACAAGTTGTCTATTGTTCAAACCATAAGCTGCCACTCTTACCATCTGCCTAGCATCTGAGATACCAAGAAAACCACCTTCATTGAGAAGAGATACTTCCTCTAGTATAAATAAAACTTAGGACTTGGTATTTCTTTGCAGTAGACTCAAGATGCAGTAAGTATTTTCAGATCATTTAATACAGACTTCATTATAGACCTAAACCTTAGCCATATGTAAACTACTGCCAGGACAATCTTTAGACCTCCTCATCTCTTCACAGCATGCACTCCCAAGCATTCTGAAGTACAATAGTTCAATTAAACTAACGTCACTTGACATGGATTTTTGTCACCAGGTTCCTCCATATGGGTTTTCAGGATCGACACATTTAGAATTCCCACCATGATAAAAGTTACGAACATTTGACAGCTAGCCAAAATACACACCTGCGTTTAATATTGCAAAGTAGGCAAATCATAAGCTCATGTAAGTGAGAAGAACAGAACATGTTGAGTATATTTGTTACATGACAGATAACATTTACAGGAAAATATAATAAGAGCTAGAACTTATCAAAGCATTCCCAAGAAAGGTACAGCAGAAAGACCTCAGTGTTGGTATTATGACCACCTCATTTGGTCTGTATCAGGAAAAAAACAAAACCAAAAACCAACCAACAAAAACCCCCAAATTACAACCTTTCAGAAATATAACTTATGTACTTCACTGAAATTTATTTTTATATAGAAACAAAGGGAGTGGGGAGGAAAAGACAGGAATGGTAATATCTTCATAGGTTAATTATACAATTATATTAACAGTAATATAAGATCCTTCCCATTCACAGCTACACAGATGACTAAGAAGCCTCCTGTTACCATCATATCTCAAACCTGCTATGAGTATGAGAGGGTAAAAATGGAACAAGAAACACACACAGCAACATACTGGACCAGAATCAAAACAGGCATCTCCTGACTTAATTTTGCCCTTAAATAATGAACTAAAATCCTTTTCAAGTTTTACTCCAAAAGCTCAAAGCCATGCAAGTGTCATCATTTGCCTTCCTGCTTCTGAAGCATAAGGATGAGTTCATCAGGACTGCTCAAGACAGTAATTTATGTCCTTCTCTGTGGCAGTATTATCACCATGGAAAGTCATCCAAAAACCAAGACAGCCTTTAAAAGGGTATAAGATGACAGCTCAGTTTCCAGATGACACAAGCTATTCAGAGGTGTCAAATGAATAAGGAAAATCATTCTTTTATTTTGGTTATAAGAGATGGCACTGCTACATCAAGCTCAGAAGCTGGGATCCTGATGTTTTAAAAATTTGTCTGATCACATTTGTGATGAAGTTCCCTCTGCTCCTTCACTTACGATCTTGCAACAGCTGATGTACCACTACTGATAAACAGCAAAGAAATATGTACAGAACAAAAATTAAAGTTGCCTATTGCTTAAGAACAGCATGAAAATTGCTAGACTGCTAAAAAAATGCAATAAAAATACAAGAGTTGACAATGCAGGAAAAGTCTCACCTGTTAACACAGTAGTATCGACTCTGGGAAACGTAGGGTGTGCACTGAGTTTTTAACCGCTTTCTCTCCATCTCCTTCCAACTATCTTCTGTACATTTTCTTTTTGCCCGTTTTTCTTCATGTTTTTTCTCAACATATTCTGCATATGTCTGGATCCTATAACTTTCGGCATACCTGCTGGTGTTTACAGCTATGGAGAAGAAGAGTGATGTTATATACAAACCACTGTTAAATGACAGCATGCCCTCTCCTGCAAGAACTTATTTTGAAAAGCAGAAGGCAGTGAGCCTTCTGTTCTGTTCATATAAACAACTCCCAGTTCCACTGTTAGTGATGTAGGAAATGCTGTACTCTCCTAAATTCACATGGTACATTTGAATTAGATATTCAAAACTCTTCTCTGAGTTAGACTTCATACAGAAAGGGTTAAATCTACTTAAGACTTTTCTTTTAAATTAGAAACCATCAATTCTTCAGTTGTAACCTCCTTCCAGATTGCTTGTTGGCAAGGAAAGATTTCCTGGATTTTTTCCCTTTTAGTCTCATTACTTAACCCAGCAGGTTTATTTTGCAAGTCTGCCAGGAAAAGACGACATTCGCAAAGCCTTTGCCAAAACTCTGTTTGATTGCTGTGAAACATAAGCTTATTTGAGCTGCATTTTTGGTTGCACAAGATATCCATGGAAGCAGCACTTAAGTAATACCCAGCTGTTCCATCCTTGCATCTTTCTAATGTTCGGTCCCCATTTAACTAAAAGAGATTGCAAGTTCAAGGTAGGATTTCTGTCAATGTAAAATTAGAGTCACTTCAAAAATAAAAAACTTTCACTGCCTTCACTCAGCAACAATTTACCAACATTCCTTCAAGTCCCAGCATCTTCACAGCTCAGCCTTTAGTCTGCAAGCCAAGGTCTGGCCTGAAGCCATCACTACAACAGATGAATCAGCAAATTAAACTGACTGTCAGCTCATGTCCTCTGCTGTTTTCAGCCTAACTCACTGAAAGGAAGTATTATAAACCAACCAATAAACCATTTAAATATAAAACAAAACAAGAAAAGCCAGATTGTTTTTCTTATACTTAGGCTGCACATTTTAAAATGTTGTAATTGTAGTGGAGACAAAATCCTGATTTTATTATGTATTTCCAATCTTTTTGTAAACATTTCAGATGTGTATCCAACTTTACGATTGCAGTTGAAGTTTTGAAATCAGGTATACTGTATTACCTTGAAAACAGGTATGCTGTATTACCTCAAGCCCAAGCACTAGAAATAGCAAGCTCCAACATTACAACACAGAAAAGGTGAGGAAGATGGGTGGATTGGGGTTGATTTGTTTTTTAACTTTTTCAGAATAGATCATCTATTCTGCACATTGGTTATGCTACTGTGAAATTAATTACCTGTAATACCAGTCATGACATACAGATGCTGCTGCTGCAAAGCCCTTCAGATGTACATAAAACTAGGCAACAGTGTTGTATATTTAACTTTAATCCTGCAATTAGGATTGATAGCCTCACGAGATTGTTGACCTAACCAAAGAAATGTTACACATTCCCTCTTTATATTTGTTTTGAACTGCAAAGTTACAGAATCTGTTTGTAAGAATTAGGAGCATATTTATTGCCCATGAAGTTATGGTGCAGGCATCATGAATGAATTAATAATACTCACTGGAGTTACTGTGTGCCAGCCGACATTCCTCATGGTAAAATTTGTTTAGTTAAACTCAAGCATGTTTTTACTTGCTAAAATCAAGCACATAGTTACCATGGATCATCTGATAAATAGTAATTTGTTAAAACACAATAACCATTTCACATCATTTGTTTTACTATAAACTAAGAGCCAAAGTTATGGCTCCTCATTTAATTCCCTGACAAACCCAGCCTGATTTAAGAGGCAGGGAGGGGCTTAAAAATCATTCTTATGTAGCCTAAAGATAATTATAAAATAAATCTGTGTAATAGTCAATATTTTTGAACAAAGACACCTCTGCTTTCTTAAATAAGGCCAGTATTTTATAGCAACCCATTCACATTACACATACACAAATATACGCATATACATATATATGTGTATATATTTAATATGAAAAGTTTTAGGCAAAATATATTGCCTCATGCGCTGAACAATTGAAATGAAGGCATACAGAGAAGTCTAAAGAGCCACACAGATAAATCAATCTTGCATGGTCTGGAACTGAGAAGCAGCTCCCTGTAAAAGTTCAAAATACATTTTCCCCACTGCTTTTTTTGATGACTGCTGTCCGTCTTGTCAAGCAAAGCAAATAGACTTACATTGCTCTGCATTGCCAACAGAAGAAATGCATTGCTAGAATGCTTTGTGAATTCTAACAAACTGAAGAGAACATAGGGGGTTTATTTACTTATTTATTTAAGTCATAAGAGAGAAGACAAATCATCTTGTGAGAAACCTGAAGTAGTAGTAACCAACACCACATGGCTATATTTCATTACACTAGTTGCAGCTGTAAAGTTGAGCTTCTGTCTTACAGTAGAATAACAGTAATTGCATATTATTTTAGGAAAAGCATTTCTAGGGGATGCCATTGTCCCTAATTATCAGGCAAGCTATTCAACAGGCTTACTGTTGTTGAGTGATCCAAGAGGAATGTGTACAAAGATACTCTTTCACTAAGTCCTTGCTCTTATGCAGAGCAAAATCCTGACAGATGGCCACTGCCAATATTAAGCTTCTTATTAAATAGACAAACATGTAAGTGAACTGTGCAGGTAAAAACCCCACAACATATAAATAAAATAAACGTACAGAACTACACAGATTAAGGCTGCAATACTAAACACTCAAGTTTATGAAATACAAAAGTAAAAATTCACCTGTGAAGGTGAATTTTCACTGGCAAGGCAGTATTGCTACCTCCTTGTTAAATTGTTTGTCTCTGCTACCATTAGGCACTGGTTTTCCCCAACTTAACCAAGCTACATCCCATTATCCATTTTGGTTCTTTATCCCATTTTTTCATGTAGGGTAGTCATTGTCAAATGCATTTTTCTTTGGTGTCAAACCAGTTTCTTTTCAAAACTGGTTCAATAAAGACCTCTTTGTTCCATCTAAACACATAAATTAATTAGTTCCCAACCTCACTCCTATTCACTAATTCTTTGGCCATGTCTTGTCTAAAACAAGGAAGCAGAGCTGGCAATGGGGATAGAACTATGCACTGGTCTAGGTAGTACTACAAAAAGCCTTGGTGAAATGAAACCATGGTCCACCTCCAAAATGACCAGCACACCTGAAACAAGCAAACAATACATATGACAAAAATTACTCCATTACCTCCCCCCGCTCCTTAAAATAGTCTGGTTTGAAAGCCAAAATAAAGAACACTGTGAAGAACATGGACAGCTCTGGGACAGTTTTCCCTCCCCCACCAGTCTAAATGAACTGTTTTTAAGACCATGAGCAATCTTTAGGGTTACGAAGGAGGCAGGTTTACTGACTGCTACCAATAAATTACTGTATTTAGTTCTCTTTCTTTATGTTTCTTCACTTGGAATAAGTGCATGTAGTATCCCAGAGTTAATTATGAATGGCATTTGTTCCATGCAGAAATACAGTGCAGATTCAGTCTCACAATCTTTGTGCTCTCTTCTTTCCAAGCACAAACAGAAAAGGATGTTCTAAACTAGCTGGGCTGGCTTCTTTACTGCATTATTCAGCGAGTTTCAAAATTTCAAAGGCATGTAAAAGAATCTAGAAGACTACAAAACAAGTCTGCTTCTTTAGCAGGAAAGAAATTATCCTGGGAGTAACTGCCTTATGTAGTACGTTACTCTCATCCCTGACAGAAGAAAAATTCCAAAAAAACCCTAAATCCAGTGGATAGGACCATTTTCCCAAGTGTGGTTACAGAAAAAGTTAGCTAAGCTGTGCTACTTTTGACAGTTAGCAGGTCAGAAGGATTCAAATTCATTTGTATTTCAACAGAAAAAAATGGAAATGTTTCCTTAAATCCTACTTTTAAAGTGTTGGAATCTGGAATGCTGACACCAACTCATTGCCAATCACTGGAACAGCACAGTGGAGTTTTAAGAGAGTAAACCTATCTAACCTGTTGCTGTCAAAACTGACCTGAAGCCTCATTAGCTTACCAGGGAAAGACACCTGCATATGATAGACAGGATTCTTTAAAGCCTTGGCCATCAACCCACACTAGCAAGGCAGCAATTTGTTGAGTTGGATGTATTCAGCATACCCTTTTGCTAAAGCTTTTATTGGGATGAAACCTTAACCTGAAAATAGCTTTCTCTACTTTCAACAGAACTATCCTGCACAGGTCTATTTCTAATAGAGTCAAATATTGCAACTGTGACTGAAGGGAGTCAAAAATAACTGCTAATTCAGCTACAGAAAGCCCGAGTGCCTACTTTCCATTTTCCATAATCACTGTGCTGCTGCTTTTGCACATGCCAAGGTAACTACAGCAGACTTCCCCAGCACTGCTCAATGAAGTGGCACCTCATCAGTGTGCTTCTCAAGATCCCTGTCCTCAAGGAAGGTATAGAGAAGAAAAACCCTTACTGCGAACAGTTTATTGGGGGTGGTGTGTGTGTGGGGGAGAAATCCTGAGAATTAAGTAAAACAGGGTATCAAGATGTCACAAAATATCCTTTAGGACCATCCTGCACTGAAGCATCATAAAGGAAAAGTCTTGGTTTACTCTGAGGTCAGGAGATAATTAAAATTCACTTATAATTTCTTTTACTGATAAAAGCATTTAACCATGTGGAGCCAGAGCCTAATTGTTTGAAACCTATAACACAGTGTAATTTTGGATCCTGGCATCACTTACGAAAATTCAAAAACCCTGAAGAAGTTAAAGAGTGTTTACTTAGTCAATGTACTTCCAGAAGTACAACTCCAGTTGACCGTCTCTGTGATCAGCAGCAAGATTTATTCCATCTTTTATTCAGTGATAAGGAAAGCAGCCCCAGTATAACTGTTAGGATGTCTCAAGTCTCTTAGTACCAGTTGTAGCATTCAATCAACATGTGTGCTTCAGCAAGTTTTCAATTATTTAACATGCCTGTTTCCCCCCTTTTCCCAAGGGAATTTATCGACCCTCTGGTTGTGCATTGTTCCTCCTCAGTTGCCCTAACACTGAACAGACTGGAATGTACTGTATTTAGAAAGTGCCAAGTCTCAACATTTTGTTAGAGCATTTAAGTTTTTATCAATTTCACCAATACAGACCACCTGTTCAAACTACTCTAAGAAAATACAGCTCTTTGAAATCATCTGTATTGCATTTATTAAAATATAACAATAATACTTGACTGATCATTTGCACATGCTTGGAAATTTACATGTCTAAAAATGTTTGTTTAGGAAAAAAACCCAAACAACAAAACACCCCAAAATAAATCAACTGAGGTAAAATACTATGTTAATCTTTGGCACCCATGAAGAAAATCTTAACTTTGTAAAAAAAAAAACAAAAACCACCACCACACTTTTGTTTGGAGACACAGTTACAGAATTAAGTACAGGATGTTCAAGGACAGACTGCTATGCTAGAAAAACATTTTTCCAAGTTACAAAATCCATCCAGTTTGTCATTTAACTCCATACCTAATTTCACAAGCTGCATAGTGACCATACAGAGGTACAAATTAAGGCTGATGAAGGTGTATTTCCTTGCTCCAAGGAATTTGTGTATTAGAGACTGATAGAGAAAAGTAATTTAACAATTTGAAGGACCCGTAGTCTCTGAATTATATTTGATAATAGCAACTATCTGCAGGCTGTATCAAAGCTGAAAACTAATTGCACATGGTACTGACCATTCCTTTCTGTTTTCCTCTCCTGTATTAGCTTAAAATAGCAGAAGGTGCCTATACAGATTCTAAATAGACTTTTAAAACAGACTGTTTCACAAACATTGACTTATCTCTTCTGACATCCGAGTCCTGAGCAGGGAGCAGTGTTAATGTGGTGACAAAGCAGTTATTCACCTTGCAAAGGAGGATGGCGAGTTAGAGAGCAAACCAAAATAAGCCTTTGGCTCCCCATTTTGGAGAAAATAGGGAAATGAACAGGTCATCTGAAAAACAATGGTTTTACAGAGCAAATAAAAAACACCAAGTACAAAGCATGACAGAGAAAGAGGAAGGATCCTTTGACAATGTTCTAAACTCTCGACAAAGAACACAGATAATAGTATAGTCCACTGAGACATTGCACATGTGTGCAGATTATAAATAATTTTAACTCTTTTAAAGATGAAGTTACTTAATTGCTGAAAGAACTCAAGGTACTTATCCTGTGCACCCTGTTTAAATACCTTTGTAATTGCAACAAAATCTGTGAAACGTATTAACTCATTTCAAAAAATCCAGATCAAATGAAAAGGTAGTCAAAAGGCTTCCAACATCATATTAAGAAAAAACTACTATATTCAAACTTACGGGATAAAGTTTTTTTGTTTTAGTTTGGTTATTTTTTAACTGATAAGAAAAAATATGGCTGCAGGTGCCTGAAAGCAGATCTATAATCAGCCCTTTTAATTCTGCATCAGTAATGCTGGAAGTTGTAAAATAGCCATCAATATTATGATTTATACTGCAGGTTCCACTGTAATACCATGACTAGAATGTATAAACCAGCAATTCATTTTCTTGCTACAGTCAAGATTCCTGAACAACACAAGTAGGTATTCACCACATCTCATTCCCTGCATGTATTAGTACAGGAAAGGTTTTGAATCAACACTGGAGAATTCTAATTTCCAGGAGTACTAGTAACGTGTTCAGATCTGATAATCTACTATTAAAAGTGTGACTTGTACAGAACATTTCCTTTCTAGTCAGATAAAGGCTCTCAATGTCTTATTATTACTCAAAGCTCAGAGAGATCATATTTGAAAGACATTCTGGAAAGAAACAGAACCCACAGTCTGGCTAGACAGCTGATTTCTCCTAACAGCTGTGTTACCAAATGGGAGAATCCCATGCCTTGCTGCTTAGCCCCTGCTCGAAGCCACCTGCTGATGAGCCAGTGCACCTCACTGAACCAGCAGGAACTTGCCTTTACTAAATTTTTCTGGATACAGAACCAGAAAACAAAAAACAAAAAACAAACAGCAAGAGCTCACTGCTGGAGTGGGGAAGAGTCATCCCCTTTCCGTAGCCATGAAGGATCAAGACTGGCGCAAACCATTAGCTCTGTTTTAATACCAGCAAATTAAACACTTCAGCTAAGGCTGAGCAGTTGCAGGAAGCACAGTCCTGCAAAATCTGATAACGCTTCTGACACTTGTTAAGAACTTCAGAACAACAGCTAGTGAACTGAGCTTGGCAACATCCTCACAGCAGTGCTCTCCGGAAGACTATTCAAGATTAACACAGACATTTTCAACAAAAGAGCCTGTTAATGCTCCACATGTCAGATGCGTCATAAAAAGCCATCCAGACAATGAGTTCATCCATTAGACACAGTTTGCTACAGGAATGCTTGCGCTCATTGCTAGAATTAACATATGCCTTACAGCATCAAACAATTGTGTTATAGAATCATTTAGTTTGGAAAAGACCTTTAA
>NW_009935110.1:0-241 GCF_000696875.1 Nestor notabilis | reverse complement strand
CCTTCCTCTTCTCACTGTCCTGAGGTCCATCTCCAACCAGTCCATCCCTGTTGGTGAGCATGAGGTCAAGCATGGCACCTTCCCTTGTTGGATCCTCTGTTACTTGCAAGAGGAACTTGTCTTCCACACAATCGAGGAACCTCTTGGATTGCTTGTGCCAGGCCTTCTCGTCCCTCCAACAGATATCGGGATGTTTGAATTCCCCCATGTGGACAAGGGCCTGCGAGCGTGAGGCTGCTCC
>NW_009935109.1:16751-20338 GCF_000696875.1 Nestor notabilis | reverse complement strand
GGAGCTTTAAGGTCCCTTCCATCACAAACCACTCTGTGGTTTTTAAGGCTGTAGGAACAAGTGCTGCATTTGTTCCTTCTAATCTCTCTCAGGCCGTCCATGGTCATCCATTCTTCTTTGGAGTGCAGCAGCTTGTCAGATGAAGGCGTATCTTTCAGGAGCAAAGAGGGATTTAGCAGGTTTGTGAGCACCAGTGCTGCAGGTTGTGACTCAGGAGAGGCTGCGTTGGTGCGTTTTACCTGCTGCAGTTTCTCTGAGCTTCCTTTGTCAGACCCCGAAGGGTTTTGCAGGCTCTGCCCTTATCTCTGATAGCAGCCAGGAAATCACTTTCCATGTTTTTACGTATCTCACACAGAAGGACAAAGCTCATCTCTTCCTTTGGAAAACACTGTTTCCCATTTCAAACTGTGTCACTCCTGTGATTTTTTTATTTACTTAAAGCAAGACAGCTCCGTAGCATCAATTCAACTCTACCATGGAAAGTGGGATGAAAACAGACAATAGTGAGCGGAGAGAGCGGTTGTCCCTCCTCTCTGACCTTGTGTCATGTTGAGATTGGCATAGTGCAGAGTGACCTTGAGATACCTCATCCTCCCTGGGAGGAAAACCCTGATAAAGGCAGTGCAGAGGATGGGTTGTGAGCACTGGAAGAGCATCATGTTGCTGTGAGAATGGTTAAAGATGCTTTTTGCTTGCGAAGTCCTCAGATTTTCTAGGGATTTCGTGGCTGTGTGCCTGTCAGTTAAGGAGCATGGCATTATTGTTGTAAAGCCAGAGCTCAAAATTCCAACTTGAGCTTTTAGACTGGCTGGAGTTATGCTAAACTAGTGGAGTCAACTTCATCTGCTTGCAGATTGCTTGAGTGCTCTTTGGAGCTGCTGAGAGGTGTCCCTATTGAGGCTGGGACCTTACTTGTCTACCCACCATCACCAGAATAGGAGGACTTGAGCTGGGCCGTCTTGGAGACGAGGAGTCGCGCCATCCAGAAGCTCTTACTCGACTTTTGGAAATCACAGGGTCTTTAAGGTGCTGCAGAAGCCAGTGTGATAGCCCCATAGAGGAGTGACTGAGGAAGCTTCAGGGTGACAAAGTGACTTTGCACCCTTTGTTGTAGATGGGCTGAGTGACCTGGGTTTGCTCAGAGAGAGGTGGGCTCTGGGGAGACCTCAGGGCAGCTCCAGTGCCTAAAGGGGCTCCAGGAAACCTGGAGAGGGGCTTTGGACAAGGGATGGAGGGACAGGACAAGGGGAATGGCTTGAACCTGCCACAGGGGAGATTGAGATGAGCTCTTGGGCAGCAGCTCTTCCCTGTGAGGGTGCTGAGGCGCTGGCACAGGGTGCCCAGAGAAGCTGTGGCTGCCCCATCCCTGGCAGTGTTCAAGGGCAGGTTGGACACAGGGGCTTGGAGCAACCTGCTCTAGTGGAAGGTGTCCCTGCCCGGGGCAGGGGTTGGAGCTGGAGGAGCTTTAAGGTCCCTTCAACCCAAACCAGTCTGGGATTCTGTGTTAGATATGACACTGGCATTACAGTGAGCAGTGACTTTTGCATAAGTTCATTCATCTTGAGGACTCTCTCTCTTGGCTGCACTGGAGGCTTTGGAGTCTCTGTGTACACCCAGAGTTGTTCAGCCTTAGGTCCCTACTGCTGCAAAGATTAAATCCTTATCAAACTTGGTTTTGCACTAATATCATTACCTTCAGTGGCGTGAGACCTGGCATGTAATGAATTTATCTTCCCAGCTGTGCCCATGGTGTGGCAGAAGAGGGGATTTAGCTGTTACACATTCAAAACTCATCAAATAGCTGCATAGATTATACTCATCTGCTTCTCTCATCCCCTATTGTTGCTGAGCACTATTCTCTGCCTATAAATGAGGGCATTTGCTTATAGCAAACCCTAGAAGGATATATCTATCCTTCAACCTCAGGCGTTTAGAGAGCAAATGAACAAAGCTAAATTGTTAATCAATTGAGGCTGGAATGCCATTGTTCTGGTAATAGGCTGTAACAGCCCTTTCTTTACTGGCTTCAACTTCAAATTTACCCGAAACAATGGCTTTTAATTGTGGTGTGCTTGAGGCAGGGCAGCAACGCTTGGGAAGGAAAGGGGGGAGAGGAGGAAAACTCATTGTTTGCATCAGTGTCTAGATTTAGCAAGTTCAAAATTAGGATGAGAACTGGGTTTGGGGTTTGTTTTTTTGTGTGGTTTTTATGAGTGGAAAATCCGTGCTACAACACTGCAGACAATACGCTGATAATTCTTCTGTGCTGTTAAAAGTGTCACTGCAGTTTTAGTGATAGCAATACAAAACAATCTTGAGATCCATTATCTCAGGAGGTTATGGTTTAATGTATTGTATAAAGCAAACCTGACTGCTTACCTTTTCTGGTGAGTAATGAAGACAAAGCACTCTGCACTTTCGCTTTTCATAGGATCTCAGACTGGTTTGTGTTGGAAGGGACCTTAAAGCTCCTCCAGCTCCAACCCCTGCCCCGGGCAGGGACACCTTCCACTAGAGCAGGTTGCTCCAAGCCCCTGTGTCCACCCTGCCCTTGAACACGGCCAGGGATGGGGCAGTCACAGCGTCTCGGGGCACCCTGTGCCAGCGCCTCAGCACCCTCACAGGGAAGAGCTTCTGCCTAAGAGCTCATCTCAATCTCCCCTGTGGCAGGTTTAAGCGATTCCCCTTGTCCTGTCCCTCCATCCCTTGTCCCAAGCCCCTCTCCAGGTCTCCTGGAGCCCCTTTAGGCCCTGGAGCTGCTCTAAGATCTTCCCAGAGCACAGCAGAGGGGCAGGATCCCCTCCCTGAGCTGCTGCTCACGCTCTGGGGGTGCACCCAGCACACGGGGGGTTCTGGGCTCAAGCTCACACTGAAGCCGGGTCATGGGGAGCTTCTCCTCACCCAACACCCGCAAGTCCTTCTCCTCAGGCTGCTCCATCCCGTCTCCCTCAGTGAACATAAATCTATGCAGCATCCCATTGCCAGCATGTACCTTTACTGTTCAGTTCGTTGGAACTGACTGCAGCAAAATGATTTTATCCCACGTTATAATTTATTCTCAACTTTGTGACTTTTTGTACTCAGCTGTTAACAAGAGGAATCACTTTAGATTCATTAGATGGTAATTAGGAAACAGCTTTGAGTCTTTGCCTAGTTGTGCATTTCACATCTCTGTAGGAACTTTGTCACTGTATATTAATTTGTATTTGAGAAATACATATTTCTAGTATTACTTGTGCTATATTAAAACATGGATTTATCTGATCTTTCCCTGTTTCAGATTTGGCTTTTTACCCAGGAGATGCCATTGTTTGTATCTGATTTTCTTGTGTTAATGTTGTGCTTGTCGGGGATTCCCAGAACTAGCAGGGAGTAGCAGAACACACAGACCTCTTTACATACAGCATTGCTCTTTGAAGCTCTCTTTTGTGACATCTTCATCCTTTTCCTTGCTTCCTTTTTGCCTTTGTCTTACAAGATACTGAAACAGGCGGCACTCAAGGTGGAAGCCCTTTGAATTCAGTTCCCAAATCCCTTTTTTCCCCACTGTTAAATGTTGCAGTCCAGTTGAAAATCAGTGCAGGTTT
>NW_009935109.1:10688-16720 GCF_000696875.1 Nestor notabilis | reverse complement strand
CTCTCTTTCCACCTGGCAGAGTGTGAAACAAGCCTGAAGTAGCGTGTGTGTGCACATGGGTATGTGTCTGTGGTTTTAAATCTTGAGTTTTATAAACAGATCCTCGCAGTTGTTTTTACACCTGGAGGTTTGGAAGTTAATATTGTGGCTTTGTAGGTGCTAAATGCATTACTTATGCTTTGTGTATGTTTCCCCACCTCTGTGTGTGTGTTTATGCAACAGGAAATACTTAAAGGGCCTTGCTTTTTGTTTTCTTAGGGTGTAGCAGCTGCATCTTGTAGGTTAGGTGCTGGAACACCCAAGTAGTACCTAAGTGCTTCTTGTAGAGAAGCATCACGTACTACCAGTTAGCAAAGACAAATGGGAACTGATACTTCTCCATACTTTATTGTGCCTAATTTTTGCATCTGAGTGATGAAATAACTATGGTGAAGGCATTTAGTAGGGTGAAAGACCTCAGAGCCTGGCGGTGTGGTGACATCTTACCTAGAGGTAGGAGTCTTTTAGTGTGGGTTGTGAGAGTGTTCCTGATGTATGGCCCTGTGTATGTTAGGAGAATGTCCTGCATTGAAGTACTTAATTCCTGGAGTGGTTTTCCTCCTTGAGTTACTTATGTTTTCCCTTCCCGAGCCTTTGAATCTGGACAAAGCCCAGACATTGTGTAGGACGTGTCCTAGTTATCAGTGCCCACCAGTGCTGGTGTCACGTAAAGCCTGAGCTGGAAGGAACAAGGGGTTGGTTTGGTTTTCTACTGGAGCTGGGACATCAGTTTAGTTTTCTCTATTGAATGTGAAGATCGAATTCCTTCTGTGTTCTGTCTTCTATCTAAAAGCTTCAGTTTGCTTTTAGTGCTTAGGAATTATTTGTCTGTTTTGGAGCATGTCTCTGGGAAACTGTTCATAGAGTAATATGGATCTGCTAACGTCCTACTCATGCCAGGCAGTATGTGGGTAAGAACTTAGTTCCAATTGCTTTTGCTTTCAGAGTTGTCAACTCTGATTATTATTATTACTATTTTAATATTCTTTATTTGTTCATAATGGCAGCAGCTTCTAAAGCTTAGTAAAGAATCTGAGAAGCTTAGAGATGAACTTCTTTGATATGGTGTCAGTTAAAACTTGATTTTGGTTATTTTCTTAAAGCTAAATCCCACGGTTTGTTTCTACATTGCTGAATTATTATAGAGTCACAGAATCCCAGACTGGTTTGTGTTGGAACGGAGCTTAAAGCTCCTCCAGCTCCAACCCCTGCCCCGGGCAGGGACACCTTCCACTAGAGCAGGTTGCTCCCTGGCGTTAACCCCTGCGGGGGCTGAGGCAGCCACAGCTCCTTTGGGCACCCTGTGCCAGCACCTCAGCACCCACCCAGGGAAGAGCTTCTGCCCCAGAGCTCATCTCAGTCTCCCCTCTGGCAGGTTAAAGCCATTTCCCTTGTCCTGTCCCTATATCCCTTGTCAAAAGTCCTGATGTCCCTTGTGAAAGTTCCTAAAGATGATTAAACCATGCTGATGTTGAAATGCTCTTTCCCCCCCCAGGATACGGCGTAGCTGGGGCTGTAGTACTAACAAGATTACTGTATTTTTTGTTCCTATCACTCTTGATAGCATTTCTGTGGAGAATGGTTTAATAATTGTTTCCAGACAAAACTGTTCCAAGGGTTTTTGAGCAGAGGCTCAGTGAGGGCTCAGCAGGCTGCATAAGCTCATTTTTAGCTTGTGAGACTCGCTCAGGTTTCCAGAGTCTCTTTGCTTTTGGTGGCATTCAGAGTGCTGTCAGTGCCGGTGTGTTGATGCAGATTGATTCCTAGCTTTGCCAGAGGTATGATTTTCAAAGGGGTGAATTTATAGGTAAAAAGTCTATATGTTACTGTCTACAACATGGAGTTTGCATCTGGATTTGCAAATTCATTGTCAGGAGATAAGGAATTTGTTTTTTCAAAGCCTTATATATCTATATGTGTGTTTGTGTGCTTCTTTATCTACATCTGTATTTATACCTACATCTGTGCGTGTTTCCATAGAAGGTTTAGATGCTTCCCATGTCCTGCATATTGGCGTTGTTTCTTCACTTGCTCAAAGGTAGATCTGCAGAACTTCACTATCTGGCTTCTGAAAATATTCCACTAAGTTTCTGAGGCTGAAAAGTGTAACAATAAATCAATATGAAGAGGAAGGTGGTTTTCAAAATCTGTGGGGTTTGCCTTTTTTATTTGGCTGAGAGATGATCCTTCAATGTACTTTATGGAAAGGATGCTGGAAAATCAGTTTGACTCAGGCCAAATATTTAAGAAAGATTAGATGATGACATTAACAGATCACTAGGAAAAGACACAGCAAAAGCTTCCAAGATACTGGGTGTGGAAACTCCTGGTCTTGCTTCCTTCTCTTTTCTGCCAAATGTGATTTTGCAGTGTTTTTGTTTTACTACAAGTGTGTTTTAAGTAGGACGATGTAGGTTTGCCAGAAGGCTGTGTTGTGCTCCTTCCACGTGCTGATGGAGTCTATAACCTACCTAGGTTCAAGTGCCAGTCCTGCTTCAAGTGCCAGTATGGGCTCTGCCAGAACGTGGTGGTTGGGCATCTTCAGGTACTGCTTCCATTTGAGGTCATCCTGTCCTGGTAACTTATTTTCAAGTGTTTCTGCCATACCTGAGCTATTTATTGAGACCAATCTGGAATATTTTGACTAATACATATGAGATGGGAGTGTGTATTTGAATGGTCTGGCTCTTGGCTTTGTCTTCTGCCCATGCATGTTCCTACCAGTAGATGCAGAACCTCAGTGCTTGTTCCTTTGGAGCCCAAGCACTATATCTGGTGCTCCAAACTCCTGCGAGATCCTTCTCCTTCAGCCTTGATGAAGTGTGGTTGCCTTCTCTGTTCTCCATGATCATAGAATGCCAGAGTGGTTTGTGTTGAAGGGACCTTAAAGCTCCTCCAGCTCCAACCCCTGCCCCGGGCAGGGACACCTTCCACTAGAGCAGGTTGCTCCAAGCCCCTGTGTCCAACCTGGCCTTTGGAGATCTTTGGAGAAAACATACCTTGTTAAAATCTATGGAGAGGAGGAGTTGCAGCTGCAGCCAGTGGATTGTTACCTTCATTGGTGTGGATGTGGTTGGTTGTCACCTTTCAAGGAGGATGAATGGAAACATGACAGTGGGGTTTGCACAACTTCACTCGCTTTCCGATGTCCCTATTCATGCTCGTTACAAGTGATGAGCATTCCAAGTGCCGAGCCTGAGTATCCATTTCCTTGGTACCACAACAAAGGGTCGAGCATAGTTCTGAGGTGTGCTGTGAACTCTTCATCAGAACACCCTTCTGATCTAGGGGGTTTGCTGCTCCTGTTTGGACACCCCTGCAAGCAGGGGCCAGACAATGCAGTTGTCCAGACTTTGCACTAACTTTTGTGTGGTGCGTTGCAGATGTTGACAAAAATGAGTTCTTTGTTGGCTTTGTTCCCTTCTCTCTTTCAGTGGCACCTTTAATTTTTAATGGTTTTAAGTGCTGGAGGTCACTGAGTGTCCCATGATGAATGATACCAACTGTACTTTCTGCTTTTACATTCTTCTCCACAGTCTTTTGCAATTGTTGAGTTGTCACCACCTATTTATAGGTGCAGAGGGGAAGGGATATTCGTAGGGTTGTCCTGGCAGTGGAGACCACTCAGCTTTTGGACTTCAGTCACTTAGTATGAGATGACATGGAGATGGGAATGTGCTGCTGAAGGAGTGGGCTGCCTGGAGCTGCTGTGCTATGGTGTTGTCCCGACTTATGCAGCTCTTGATGCTTGAGGAATGAAGGTCTTAATTTGCAGTAAAGGGTTATGGGGATCAGTCCTTCATTCAGGAGGTCATCAAGGGCTTTGTGAAGTGTCAAGTAGAGAATGGGTGAGAGGTTACACCATGGGCTTCATCCGAGCTTTGTGCAGGAATTGTGGTGTTTGTATAAGGAATATAAATGAGATAGGAATAATTTCAGCTTTTCTGTTAGGAAGTTCAGCTTTCTGGTTAGGTGATGTCTACAAAGACACGGATTTGAAACCATATCATTGGTCTGGTGGAGAAACCATCCCATTCAACTGTCCTTCTTCAAGGGCAATCATCAGAAAGCATGTACAGAGTTTAACAGGAGAACCCCAATTGCTCAACTGTGTGTCATTGTGTTGTTGGTTTGTTTGTAGTGGCTCTGAAGTAACCAAGAACCTTATGATGGATCTTCTAAACTTAGGAAATCCTTTATGAATGTTTAGTTCCACTGGAGACTAATGCTTGTCTTTGGTTTTTATTTACAGACTCACTGGACCTTCAGGGTATGTCACGGATGGGCCTGGCAATTACAAATACAAAACAAAGTGCACGTGGCTCATTGAAGGGAGGTGAGTGTAACAAGCAGCTTGGGGTTTAGTGTTGCTTTTTATGACTTTTAGGTGAGGTTTATCTGCATTGAGTAATTTTAGATCTCGTGATTCTTTTCTGCTATTCTTAAAACTAGATGGGACAGAACTTAGTCATCCTTGGTAAATAAGTTGGTGGTTTTGGGCAACTGAGCCCACCCAACTGACTTCTGACTTACAGGTTTGCTGTGTTAAATACCCCTCGTGTGGAAACTGCATGTGGGAAATGAAAATAAATGCATTTGGGTAAAGAAATGAAGAATTATGAATTATTTAACTGTTACCATAGTGGGCTACTTAGATGTTGGGATTCACCCTGTATGGGGCTTTTGGGCAGTGTAAAAGAAATAGGGCAAACTAAAGCCCTTTATTCATGAAGAATCAATTTCTGTAATGATACACTTAGAATCATAGAATAGTTTGGGTTGGAAAGGACCTTAAGATCATCTAGTTCCAACCCCCTGCCATGAGCAGGGACACCACACACTAAACCATGTCGCCCAAGGCTCTGTCCAGCCTGGCCTTAAACACCTCCAGGGTTGGAGCATTCACAACTTCCTTGGGCAACCCATTCCAGTGCCTCACCACCTTCACTGTGAAGAACTTCTTCCTTATATCTAACCTAAAGTTCCCCTGTTTAAGTTTAAAGCCATTACCCCTCGTCCTACGACTACAGTCCCTCATGAAGAGTCCCTCCCCAGCATCCTTGTAGGCCCCCTTCAGACACTGGAAGGCTGCTCTGAGGTCTCCACGCAGCCTTCTCTTTTCCAGGCTGAACAGCCCCAACTTTCCCAGCCTGTCTTCATAAGGGAGGTGCTCCAGCCCCTGATCATCCTTGTGGCCTCCTCTGGACTTGCTCCAACAGCTCCATGACCTTTTTATGTTGAGGACACCAGAACTGGACACAATACTCCAAGTGAGGCCTCACAAGAGCAGAGTAGAGGGGCAGGATCACCTCCTTTGACCTGCTGGTCATGCTTCTTTTGATGCAGCCCAGGATACGGTTGGTTTCTGGGCTGCAAGATACTGCACTTCAGATAGTTATTCATTCCCTGGCCCATATGGATTTCAGAGGGACCACTGACCTGTTTTGCAAAGGTCTCCTAAACTGCAAGAAGACACTGAGAGCTCATCACTTCATTTCCCTCCCCTTCCTGTGTTTGAACCTTATATTCCTTATAGTGATTTCTTGCAGAGATTGTTAAGAGTAACATACTTAGTGCATACCCTCTGGCTGCCATCTGATGATGGTGCAGCAGTTCAGAGCATCTGACTTGTTGAAATACGTTTTTCATGGAACCAAGCTGATGCCAGGACTGTGACACTGATTTCTTTAGTCTCTCAAACTTCGCACGCTCAGTTAGGATGCTGTGTGATAACAAGTATGCACTGAGTTACGTTCCATGCTCTTCTCTGAATCTCTGAAGTAGAGCATTTTGAGAATTGGAACAGTTCATGTGAGAGCGAGGACTTGCACTGAATGCCTGTAAGCTGAGGTCTCTTGGCATCTTAGAACCATAGAATCCCAGAATGGTTTGTGTTGGAAGGGACCTTAAAGCTCCTCCAGCTCCAACCCCTGCCCCGGGCAGGGACACCTTCCACTAGAGCAGGTTGCTCCAAGCCCCTGTGTCCCAGCTGG
>NW_009935109.1:0-10598 GCF_000696875.1 Nestor notabilis | reverse complement strand
CCCCTCTGGCGTGTTAAAGCCATTCCCCTTGTCCTGTCCCTCCATCCCTTGTCCCAAGCCCCTCTCCAGGTTTCCTGGAGCCCCTTTAGGTGCTGGAGCTGCTCTAAGGTGTCCCCTTGAGGAGCCTTCTCTTCTCCAGCTGCCCCAGCCCAGCTCTCTCAGTCTTGAGATCTGGGAGGATCTGATCATGGTGGATCAGAACTCATTAAAAGCCCAGAGTACATTTTTCCTTAGTCCTTTCTCTGTGTTTGGGAGGTTTGATGAGCAAGAGGGAATTGGCGTTCGCTTCATCTGCTTCAGACGTTTATTTTGGATGCGTAAGTTAAATGCCTGAGCTCCCAAGATACTCCAAGGTGAGGGCTAAGCTTTTCCAGAGCACCATCCAGAACACTGAAACCAGGAACCTACCACTCACTAATAACTGAACAAGGAGCCCAATTCTTTAATGTGGTTAAGATCAAAAGTTAGATGCTGTAAGTGGCAACACCTCTTAATTTTTGTAAGTAATAGAAATACAACTGCAAAGAGTTTGGAATTACAGATAATTAAATGGAATGCTATTACAAACAGCCCAGCCTCAGCAGTTGCAGTCCAGCCAGCTTATCCCTCAGAATTTCTTCTTCTGAAGGATAATGTGACTCTCATTTTTATCAGAAGTGCTGCTCTTGTGTTCTTGATAATGTCATCATAACTCTTCCTCCAGCCTTTGTTTGCTCTACTGAGAAGCTTCCTAGAGGGCTATCACTTGGTGGGGTTTGAAGTGAGATCTTACTTGCTGTGAGGAGGTGGGCAAAAATGTTCCTCCTTCTTTCATAGCCAGGCATTTCGGTCGGTGTCCTTTTCCTGATCGTTTGTACCCTGCTGTGAGAGGATGGTGGTAAACAGAAAGGAGATAATCACGCTGATTCAAGCAGCTGAAATATGCACCCTTGTGAAAATAACCCCAGCTCTCTGCCAAAAGTGAAATTCCCAGCGAGAGCTGGACTTGGAAAACAACATCTGCAGAGCTGTTAAATTCTGCTGAGTGCCCTCACCTCGTTGCTAGCGTGCCGCGATGCGGAGGGCTTCTGAGGTTAGCAAGTAAAGGTGCAACCCAAAGGTGCGTTGGAGACTGGATAAATGCAGATGTGAAATAAGCCATGTGGTCCTTGCTGTACTCACTTTTGCTCCATTCCTCATTCTTCTTGCCTGGTATATGTGCTGTGTCCTCAATCCAGGGGTGTCCTTGTCGTTTTTCCCCAGCTAAGGCAGGTGAGATCCATCCAGCCTGAGGATCCCACCTGAGGCAGAACCTGTAGCCATGTGCCTTGCCATCCTGCAGTGAGTGCTGTCTGATAATGAGTTGTTAGCTGTAGCAAAGAGAATCTCGTTCTTGCTCTTGGTCTAAAGCTTTTATTGATTAAGTATTTCTTTCTGCTTTTCAACTGTCAGACCATTACATTAGCAGCAGCCCCCCTACAATTCCGTAGTTGCTCAGTTTTGAAATGATGGGTCCTCTTTGTACCTTTTCTTTGAGCAAGACGTTATCCTTGAGTTATACCTTCTGCTGTCTTTCCATAGGCCTGGAGTATATCATTGTGCCTATCAAAAAAGACCCTTTTTGCAGAATAACTCCATAAAGAATTCCCCTTCTGTGGGAAGGGGGGACTCTGTGGCAAGCTGACATGTTATTAATTTATTTGATTAGGATGAACAAGGATTTCATCTGAACCTGAGGGCAAATGCTGTTGAAGAGATCCTAATCACATCTGTCCTTTCAACAGCCACAGCTGTGGGTAGGAAAAAACAGGGCTTTATAGAGTCACTTTCCTTTTATCTCCGGGTCCAACCACAATGCTAGTGTTATTTTCATCCTCCTTGTGCTAAGCTCTGTATTAGATACCTGCCATGGCTTCTGTGTGATTCTCTTTAGATGTATCTTTGTGCATTAGCCATGAAATTAATAGTGTCTAAACTTGGTTATGGCTTAGTGAGCATCTTTTGTGTGTGGAGTGAAAGCAATGCTGACAAGCTTTGGTGTTTGAACTAGTGTTTTCATCCTCACATCAAGGAAATAAACCCTTTTTCTTTCTGATACATCTTGGAAGATCAGGCATCCAGATGGTCTTCTCTTGACTTAGTGAGTCAACAGAATAGATCATAAAATCACAACATGGTTTGGGTTGGAGTGCACCATAAAGCTCATCCACTTCCAACCCTCTGCCAAGGGCAGGGGCACTTTCCACTAGACCAGGTTGCTTCGAGCCCCGTAGATGTAAAGAGTGAGGGGCAGTGAGTGGTTAGTGCATGATGGTCCAAGTAACAACCAAAGACCTTCCTTTCTGCATAAGTTAAAGCCCCAGGGCCTCCCATCCTGTACAAGATGGGTCTCCTCTGCATTCTCTTGACCTGTTTATTCCAGCTCCCAGAAGATGAAGAGGAAGGTGGCTGATTTCTTTGGTTAGCATCCTCTTGAGGCACATTTCTGGTTTCCAGTTTGAAGGGGCTTCCCTTGGGAGAGCTGTTGTACTGCACAAGTAATGAAGTAATAAAAGAAGGGTTTCTGACAGCTTCCAGGCAAATAAATAATCTCAGGCCGTTGTAATCATATCAATCTGCAGAAAATAGCTTTAAACGTGGTTAATTCCCTGATGGTGGCTGTGATGTTTCATGTGCAATGTCCATGTAGGTTTTCCTTGCTTGCCCCTGCAAAGCCCTGTCATTAGGGGAGCGAGCACTGGTGAAGAGCAGAGGGCTGGCTGTGCTCTTCAATTCTGCTGATGGTGGTGGCGATAGGTTTAAGAACCTGGTTTTTCTGACCATAAAGAACATGTTGCTTGATCCCACGGGAACACGCTCACCAATGAAGAAAGCCACAATATGTTGGGTGCACCTACAGTTACATCAAGACACTCAGTTCTCTAGTCTTGTTTAAAGGAGAGCTTCACACCAGAGGGGTTTGTTGGGAGGGACTTTGCCACGTGAGTGAAGAAGCTAATTACAACCCTTTTATTCATTATTATGTTTTTACAGGCCAAACACAATCCTCAGGCTTCGATTCAATCACTTTGCCACAGAGTGCAGTTGGGACCACTTGTATGTGTATGATGGAGATTCAATTTACGCTCCCTTACTGGCAGCTTTTAGGTAAGTTTCTCTTGGTAAGAATCTAAGTGTATGCAATGACATTTCTTCAGCTTAGAGCCTGAATCAAATGTGGCTTCAAGCAGTCTAAATATGTTCCAGTAATCTAAATATATAATACTGCTAAGACAGCACATAGAGCAAGTGTCCTTTTGTGCAGTCGTCATCAGCATCAACAATTAAGGGGTTGTTTATGGTTTTACAATGAACAAATCATGTTACTATACTGTAGCGTGTAAGTATTATATTTTCATTTCCAAATCCTGATTATTTGAGAGACAGAGAAGTTATTGTCATCTGGTAGAGCTTGAGATGCTTTGGTATGCAGGCTGCTTCTGAAGTAGAAAGCTGCCCCATTTATCAGGTTTTAACATGACTTAGGTTTAACTCATTGTATGTCAATGCTGACAAGGCAAAAGCCAATTAATCAACACTGAAGGCGTACAGGTCTCATAGAACTGTTTATATCCTTATTATAGACTGGTTTGTGTTGGGAGGGAGCTTAAAGCTCCTCCAGTCCCAACCCCTGCCCCGGGCAGGGACACCTTCCACTAGAGCAGGTTGCTCCAAGCCCCTGTGTCCAACGTGGCCTTGAACACTGCCAGGGATGGGGCAGCCACAGCTTCTCTGGGCACCCTGTGCCAGCGCCTCAGCACCCTCCCAGGGAAGAGCTTCTGCCCCAGAGCTCATCTCAGTCTCCCCTCTGGCAGGTTCAAGCCATTCCCCTTGTCCTGTCCCTCCATCCCTTGTCCAAGGTCTCCTGGAGCCCCTTTAGGCCCTGGAGCTGCTCTAAGGTGTCCCCTTGAGGAGCCTTCTCTTCTCCAGCTGCCCCAGCCCAGCTCTCTCAGCCTCTCTTCATCTTATGTACCTTAAACTTTAAATTTCTGAACTCTTTGGAACACACTCAGAAACAGCAATGATGGGTCAGACCTCTTTGTAAAAATATGCAAAAATACTGTTCTCTGATGGGTGACTGGTATTTGGCTCATCTGTCTGTGGCGAGAGACCAGTTTGTGGATGCTGGTCAACAGTCGATGAGTCCTTTTTGTACCTGTGCATTTATATACTTCACTCTTGCAGTGACAGGCACCCTCTTATGGTTTCTATTCTTTTAGCCGAAATTAGAAAAACTAATCCCAAGTTGTGTATGGAAAAACTAATGGTTCCCTTTGGACTCTGCTTGTTCCAAGTGACTGAGTAACTATTTCCAGAATTAACCTTCTGCTGTGCTTCCTTTCATTTGTGAAATGAAGTTCTAAAAATACTTCATGTTTGGTCTAAAAACCCCTTGTAATCTCTATGAGAGGAGATCAGCAAAGGAACAAAAAGTTGATGAAAATATGAAAAACACCCCATGTTTTTTCTTGTCCTCAACTGAAAATCCAGAGTTGTTTTGTAGGGAAGGAATGCTTCCTGTAAACCTTCAGACTGACTCAAGTCAAAACAGGACACACAAATGAATTATTATCTTATTCTCACCACATCTGAAGAAGGAGAAAAACCTTCTTGCTTCTATAAGCCTCCAAAAACCTGGAAGCACAACCTGGAAGCACGACCTGGTATCATGCACTGAATTGGTATGTGGGAAGAGGAAGAAATGTCATCTTGAGTCATAGTCGTTTTGCTCTTCCTGAGCTAATTTTCAGTACACTGTTGAAAAGGTGAAATGCTGGTGATTTGTGCCTGCAATTTCTTCTGTGTTCTCCAAAAATGAATAGGCTTTGAAACTGAGGTTATAAGTAGTTCACAGCATTAACAATTACGGTTCAGACTTTAAAGTCATCAGTAAATCATTAGGAAATCCGTGCCTGAGGACAAGCTTAATACAATGATATTTCTGAGGTAGGAAAAAATGGCAATTCTTTTCTTAATTGCTTCTTTAGATGACATTAGAATTTCATCTTCATTAGTCATGAGCTGGTGCTGTTCAGTAAACCAAGTGCAGGAACAGAGCCTTGAGCGACATGGTCTAGTGTGAGGTGTCCCTGCCCATGGCAGGGGGTTGGAACTGGGTGATCCTTTCCAACCCAAACCATTCTATGCTTCTATGAAATAGCTGAAGCTTGTCATTGGGATGAAGTGCAAAAAAGCATCTGTTTGAAAATACCTTTCTCTGATAGAAATAGACAATAATTTTTCAAGAGCAGTCTTCAGATTTTAGGTCTTTTCTTCGCTTATAATAGATTTTAATAGTAACCATCGCCACATTTCACTCTTCTCTATTTTTGCACCATGCCAAAGGATTTGCAAGACTGAGCTGTGTACATTTGGATACTGTGTTTGTTGATAAACACTGTAAATTCCTCCCTCTAAAGCTCAGTTTTTGTTACCTCCCTGGCTTCTTAAAGCACTTTCCCGAGCCCTCACTTCCTTCCCTGCTCTCATCTTGTTTTCTTGACCTTCTGATGCTCGCTTGTGTTTGCTCACAATATGGTGTTTACCCTGAATATAAGATAATCTTGGAAATCCTCAGCACTGGACTATGGGGAAACTTTAAATGGGTTTTATCAATTTTTAACTGTGCTAAATCTTTGCATAATGCAAACATTTACACAGTGCAAGTGTGTGTATAAGCTGTTTACTGAACTCCTGGTAGTCTGAGTGCCCCCAGGGCAGTCTAGTCCTGTACATTCAGCTTGTTTTCTATTAAAGGCTTTTCTCTCGGGGTTAAAAATTTCTTTGCTGGTTTCTATTTGTAATCAAAGGCAACATGAGGGTGGGTAAATGTGCTGCTTCAGAAAGGCACTGAAGTCATGTGGAGGAAGTAGAAAATCCAGCGTGTTCTTCTGCACAGACTGAAGGAATCTGACACAGATGCCCTACACTCACCATCTGTGAACTTTGTTGTTTTTGTTTTTAACCTGACTCCACGTTAACCATTGACTGGAGCTGCTTTTGCACCTTTAGTTTCACTTTGTGCTGGTCAGTTGGGGGTGTTTTCCTCTTTAAAACCAATCGTTCTTGTGCAAGACCTTTGGCCGCGGCTCGTACCTTGACATTGGGTGAAGCCGCTTGGGAGCATATTGTGGTTACTATCAAATGCCAAATGGATGGTGCTGGTTGCCAAAGGGATGGTGCTGGTGACATTGCTGATGGATGGCGGGGGCTGTCTCATGGCTGCTTGCTGAGCTGTGGTGCCTCTTGTACCCTCAGAAAACAGGAGCAGCTCACCTTCCTTTGGTTACTTGCAGGTGAACGTGGCACTCATCCACCCAAATTTGAGTCTAGGTGCAGAACATGGGTGAGTTGGAAGGGACCCTGGTCTGATCCTTCATTCAAAGTCAGTTTCAGTGTAGGGTTAAGACCTTTGCTTGACACTTTGCCCAGTCAGGTGGGGAATTTCTCTTAGGGATGGAGATCTCATTGATCCAATGGCCCAGTGCTTGGCCACCCTCATAGAGTCACAGAATAGTTTGGATTGTTTGGTTAGGCTTCAAGCTGAAAGAGGGGAGATTGAGATGAGCTCTTGGGCAGAAGCTCTTCCCTGTGAGGGTGCTGAGGCGCTGGCACAGGGTGCCCAGAGAAGCTGTGGCTGCCCCATCCCTGGCAGTGTTCAAGGCCAGGGTGGACACAGGGGCTTGGAGCCCCTGGCAGGGAGTTGGAACTGGAGGAGCTTTAAGGTCCCATCAACCCAAACCAGGCTGGGGTTCTATATGACATTAAAACCCTGAGCTGGACTCTGTTGCAATATGGTCATTGTGATCACACTCACTTCATGGAGCAGCCCAGTTGACTTATTGTCCTAGAAGCGTGTTCTCTCTATATTTATTATTTTGCTCTATTTGTTTTCTTTGTATCCCAATATCTTCTAAAGTATTGATTAAAAAAAAAGGGATTGCTATAAGGTGAGGAGCAAATGTATGTGGGACTTTGCCAGAGATGTACCTGCTGGATGACGTTCCTTTGTTCACATTTACCCCGTGAGCTGGCTGATCTTTGGATTGCATAAGGATTGATTAATCAAAGTGTCTTTGTGGTAGGAAGTCACAATTCTTAGAGAAATACAAATGCATTGTATCAAATTTGCTTTTGTTCACTAAACCTTCAAAACCACAAAATCAATTTGACAGGGTGGAGCAAGAGAGATTCTATTTTAGGGTTTTGAAAAGATAAATCCTCTGAGTTAAATCAAGGCATATAAAGGAAGTTTAGACCAAAAAGTTTCTTCAGTTCTTCACTTGCTTCATTCTTTTAAATTCTTTAAAAATTCTTTTAAAAAAAACTGTTTCTGAAGACTGTAAGTTTGTTTTCATGGATTCGGGTATCCTGTAGTGAGCTGCATGAGTGTTGAACGGGAGCATCAGTCTTTAGGTTTAACAGAGGAAAAGGATTTGCGCCGTTGCCGATAGCACAGTCTGTCTCTCCAGCACTAGGAACTAAAACAACTTCTGAACTTTTAAAGTACTTCTTCACTGTAATAGCAAAAAAGGTGCTAGAACTTCTGCCCAAGAGCTCATCTCAATCTCCCCTCTGGCAGGTTCAAGCCATTCCCCTTGTCCTGTCCCTCCATCCCTTGTGCAAAGCCCCTCTCCAGGTTTCCTGGAGCCCCTTTAGGCCCTGGAGCTGCTCTAAGGTGTCCCCTTGAGGAGCCTTCTCTTCTCCAGCTGCCCCAGCCCAGCTCTCTCAGCCTGGCTCCAGAGCAGAGCTGCTCCAGCCCTCGCAGCAGCTCCAGGGCCTCCTCTGGCCTCGCTCCAAGAGGTCAACCAACATCCCCAAGTCCTCCTTAGGGCTGCTTCATGTAGTCTCCCCCAGCCTGTGTTTGTGCTTGGGGTTGACCCCACCCAGGGCCAGGATGTTGCACTTAGCCTAGTTGAACTCCATGAGGTTCACATGGTCCCACCTCTCCATCCTGTCCAGGTCCCTGTGGATCCCATCCCTTCCCTCCAGCATTTCGACCTCACCACACAGTGTGGTGTTGGCAAACTCGCTGAGGGTGCTCGATCCCACTGTCCATGTCGCTGACAAAGGTGTTGAACAGGATCAGTCCCAACAGTGACCCCTGAGGGACACCACTCATTACTGGTCTCCAGCTGGACATTGAGCCACTGACCGCAAATCTTTGAGTGCAACCATCCAGCCAATTCCTTATCCACCAAGTGGTCCATCCACCCAGTCCATGTCTCTCCAGTCTGGAGACAAGGACACGGTGCAGGTCAGTGTCAGATGCCTTGCACAAGTCCAGGTAGATGGTGTCAGTCATTCTTCCCTAATCCACCAATGCAACCCCACTATAGAAGGCCACCGAAGGTGTCAGGCGTGATTTGTCCTTAGTGAAGCCATGTTGGCTGTCATCAATCACGTCTTATTGTCCATGTGCCTTAGCACATGTGCCAGCAGAATCTGCTCCGTGATCTTGCCAGGTACAGAGGGGATTGCTTTGTTTCCTTGAAGTCTGTGTTTGGGAGTCATTTTGCTGCACAAGTATTGTAGCTTTTCCTTTATGAAAATACATTTGAGGTCTCCTTATCTTCTCCCTCCCTTTTTAATTTTTTGGCATTATTTATAGTCTCTTGTAATTTCTAGTTTTGGCTTGTGTATTTTTACTCTTGTAGTTGTGGGTATAGGTGAGATGCAGGGTCTGTTTTAATAGGGGAGAAATGTGCCATTTTCTTTATGTGTGTGTCCAGATGGATCGAAGTACTGAACAATTAGGGGAAGAGAATGATTTTGCATTGCATTTCAGTAGATTGAGAAGCCAGTGTACTACTGATTTTCCAGTATCACCTTTATCCTTTCACTTCTCCATGATCTGTAAAGCCAATTTTCATCCTTTCCTTTGTGGATGTTTTCTTCTCAGCACAGCTTCTTATTGCTTTTGATCTCTGCCACTCTGGCAGGTTGTGTCTCAGGGGAAAATGATGAATACACCATTACCATGATGCTTGCATAGCAAATCAAGGAAAAGTAATAGAGGAGATGCTCTTTGCTTTAAATAATCCCAATTTTTTCTATAGTGTAGGGGAGAGAGCAAGGGAAGTGGTGTGTGTGCGTTGTGATGGAGAACTTGGGTCTCCTGGGTACTGTTTTTCACTGTGCCACTGACTGTGCAAATCCAGCACACAGAAAATAGCAGTTGTTTCAGGGCAAAGCAGAGGTTTGCCTTTCAGTGTGTAAGAAAGAACGTCATTAGACAGCTCCGCTGAGTAGGAGTGTTTATTTGCTTTGGAGTAGTGATGATTGTGAAATGTTTGGAAACCTCGTGAAAAGAAACAGAAGCGGGACATTGTGAAATAGGCTGCTCTTGGCCAGGCGAGGCTCTGAGACATTCTGGATTGTAGTTTAAAGGAAGTTTTGCATAATCCTTTATCATTCTGATTCTGCCTGGGCTTTTCTTCATGGCAGATCACGTAAATTCTGCTTGTGCTGGTTTATTCAGAAGGCTGCTGTGCACACACTGATTTATTCATGGGTTTCAAGGTTCAGCCTTTCAAGGACCTGATTGTTGTTGTGTTGTGTTCCCTCCTGGCTTTCTCTGAAGTATATTACAAGTTTCATCCGGCGGTTTTGAACTGATGGAGGTGGGATAACATCCTCTTCAGCATATTTCTGTATGTGTCATCAGGAGGAGATGGAAAGAAAGGAGCAAGTGGGAGATGCGGTGAGAGCACCTGCGATTGAGGAACCTGCTGCCTTCTGAAACAGATCCCAAATCCAGATCTGTAAGAGAAAACAGACAGTTGTCCAGTACTATTCCCTTTATTAAGAGAGGTTATTGGGCAAGGGTGGAATTTTTGTCTTCTCTCACTACCACTGTTCGCTCTGGACTTTAATTCTTTGCTGCTGCTATTTTCCCCTCTCCAGGGCCTTCCTAGATTGCCCTGTAATATCAGTGATAAGCGCTGCAAGAATAAGACTGGAGAAGAATAAACCAGAACAAAGGAATTTTCTCCTGTCCCTGAGCTGCACTTTGCCTTACCCTCAATTATGTTCAGATGTCTGTTTTCCTGGGGCAGTGACATCTACAGTTTGCATTACACAGGGAAACTATGAACCAAATAGCAAAGAGAAGTTTATTAGACCTTTTGTTCTTTAGTGTTACAGGAGATAGTCTTTTGGGAAAGATGATCTTCAGATCACAAGTCTATGAAACAGGCTCCATGAAAATGGAGCAAAAGACAGTGAATTTTACCTTTTAACCCCATCTCCTTGAGATCTGCAAGAGGAAGTAAACAACTGGCTTTCTCACAAGGAAATACTTATTGACCTGCATGTCAGCAAATGTGCTGGAGTTGTTTGGCCAAAACATGGGTTCAGGTTACTCTGGTTTTATGGCATGTTGGTAAAATGATTTCTTTTTGTCCACAGCAGGACTTACTGTGCAGAAGGGGGGCTGTTTGCAGCCTTACCCAGCTGTAGGTAACACCTTCATCTGTTAGTCCTAGTGCAAACACCCCCAACTTCAACCCTTCATCAGGGACTGTAGTGATAGGACATGAAGTAATGGATTTGAACTTAAACAGGGGAGATTTAGGTTA
>NW_009935108.1:0-3136 GCF_000696875.1 Nestor notabilis | reverse complement strand
CTAATGTGGCAAAACAGTGTAAGAGATGAGTGACAACATGAGAAAATTTTTCACCCGTTAAAGCTGAAGCAACAGCAAAATGGGAAAAGGTATCAATGGTAACATGAACAAAAGATTGTTTGCCAAAAGAAGAAATGTGGGTAACATCCATTTGCCAAATATCGTTAGGCAAGAGTCCTCTAGGGTTTATACCGAAATGAGGAATGGGCAGGAAGGACACACATGAAGAGCATCTTTTTACAATTTCTCTGGCTTGTTCTCGAGAAATGTGACACATTTTCTGTAAAGATTGGGAAGGTAGATGATGTAATTGATGCAAACGTGTGGCTTCCTGTACATTAAAAGCCGATATCTTCGTCAATTGATCAGCTTTAGCATTCCCTTGTGCTAATGGTCCTGGCAAGTTGGTATGACTACGTAAATGGCCTACATATAGTGGAGTATCTCGTTGTAAGAGAAGCGACTGAATGAGGCCAAGGTGTTTTTGTATAAATGAAACTTTAGAATGAATTAGTGGAACAGTTTCAAGCCAACGCAAGGCGTTGACTATATATAAGCTATCTGTAAAGATATTTAATGCTTCGTGATGTTTAAGAATGGCTTGATAAACTGCATAAAGTTCGGCCATTTGGGCAGAAACATGATTGAGTGGCCAAACATATTCTTTATCCGAGGTAACGAGGACTGCTCTGCCATTTGATGAACCGTCAGTAAAAACAGTAATAGCATGAGCAATCGGAGCTTGTTTGACAATTTTTGGAAAAACTACGGGATGATAAGTAGCAAAACTAAGTAGTTTATGAAAAGGATATGAATGAGATGTGTCTCCAGGATAATTGGCTAAACAAAGGGCAAATTCATCAACTGTATTTAGGAGCCATGTTAATTGTGCGGGTTTATAAGGTAAAATTATGGAAGATGGTTCACGCCCTAAATGAGTGATGCTCAATTTTCGACCTTGACAAATACGTTCAGCTATTTTGACAGGATAATTTTTTAATGTAGTCGTCTGACCATGTGAACCATGAATCCAACATAAAATTCCATTTTGAAAAAGAACTCCTGTGGGTGAGAGAGGAGTTGGCAAGATTATCAACTGCCATGGTTTAGTTAAATCTGCATATTGCAGTTGTGCAGTTTCCATGGCCTTTTCAACACACCTTAAGGCTCGTCGAGCTTCCAGTGTGAGCTCTCGTTTTGACGCTGGATTGGAATCGCCTTCCAGAATTTTAAATAAAGGGCTAAGATCATGTGTTGTGAGCTTTAGAAAGGGACGTAACCAATTAATATCACCTAACAATTTTTGAAAATCATTTAAGGTGTGTAAATTAGATATAGAAAGAGCCAATTTCTGAGGAACAAAATGTTTTGGGTATAACTGAAATCCTAAATATGTGAAAGGGTAGGTTCGTTGTACCTTTTCTTGAGCTATGATTAAGCCATTGTTTGTTAACTGAGTTTCTAGATGTGAATAAGCAGAGTTCAATAATTCAACATCTTCTGCAGCCAGGAGAATATCGTCCATGTAATGGATACATAAAAGAGAAGGAAATTGTTGTCGAGTTACTTTAATGCTGTTATGAACAAATTTTTGACATAAGGTAGGGCTATTAGCCATGCCTTGTGGAAGGACTTTCCATTGATATCTTTCCATGGGCTCACCAAAATTAAGTGCTGGTAAGCTAAAAGCAAAACGATGTTTATCCGATGGATCTAGCTTAATGGTATAAAAACAATCTTTTAAGTCTAGGATAATCTTATCATAATGTTGAGGGATGACCATCGGACTTGGTAAGCCAGGTTGTAAAGCTCCCATAGAATGCATAGTTTTATTTACTTCGCGAAGATCCTGCAACAATCTCCATTTTCCAGATTTCTTTTTGATTACAAAAATAGGAGAATTCCAGGGAGATGTAGAAGGTTCAATGTGCCCCATAGAAAGTTGTTCTTGAACTAAAGTCTTTGCTGCATGTAATTTAATTTCAGTTAGGGGCCATTGATCGACCCAAACAGGGTCATCAGATTTCCAGAGAATTTTTTCGGCATACATTCTTTAAATTTTAGTCGCCGACAAAGGTTCAATAATCCCTTGAGAATGCTTGCCAAGTCCTTTTCCCAAGTATCCCTGTCTGCTCATAATGTTTGTGACTTGGGGGCTAGGACTATACAGATAAGCTCCCATTTGAGAGAGTACATCTCGTCCCCATAAGTTCAAGGGTAAATTTCGAAGGACATAAGGCTGAATCGTCCCCTGATGCCCTTCAGAATCTTTCCAGTGTAATATAGTACTGCTTTGAAGAGGAATATCAGCAGTACCTATTCCCTTTAGCTGAGTTAATGCCGGCTGTAAAGGCCATTTTTTAGGCCATTGGTCATGGGTTAGTACAGTAACATCTGCTCCTGTGTCTAAAAGGCCTACAAACTCCTTACCTTCTATTGTAAGGTGGAGTTCAGGCCGATTCTGACCAATTCGTTGGATGAAATAGGTCTCTGGTGCTAGACTGACCCACTGATGACATAAACGGCAAAAGTAATATCTGAGCGATTTTAGTACCCTCCACAAAGTTAAAAATGGATGACTCTGTAGACATCATTACTTTAATTTCCCCAGTATAATCTGAATCAATTAAACCAGGGGCAACCTTTAATCCTTTCATAGTTAACCCACTTCTCCCTAAGATTAACCCACAAACACCTTGCGGTAAAGGTCCATAAATACCAGTAGGTATCGCTTGTATTCCCATCTCTGGTGTTAGTACGATGTGGGAGGAGGTACAGAGGTCCAATCCGGCACTCCCTGTTGTTGCTCTAACGAGCTGTGAGACGGATTTTTGAGGACTGGATAGCCCCCCTGTTTTGTTATGTGGGCCCGGGGGTGGCCCATCTGCCCGTTTCCCTGCATTTGTGCAGATGCTAAGAGATTACCATCTTTATCTCGAACCGATCGGCACTCATTGGCCCAATGTTTTCCTTTTTTACATTTTGGACATAAACCAGGTAGTTTTTTGTTATTAGCTGCAGCAGACTGGGAATTACTTTTACAATTTTTTGCTGTATGACCCATTTGTCCACATGAAAAACAACTGCCAGGCGGTCCTGGTACTCTACCTCGTTTGCCTCTAAGGGCAGGCATAAA
>NW_009935107.1:4059-8417 GCF_000696875.1 Nestor notabilis | reverse complement strand
TATATATTTATATATTTATAGAAAAGGAGCCATGATTCAGATGTAAAACTCTGCTCAAATTCACAGTCATACGCCCCTCAGCCCCCAGTACAGATGTTGTCTAACTGGAACACACTAAAGATCAGGGTTTAATCGACTTTACAGAATGATCTCCCTCCCTCCCTCTCTCTCTTTTTGTGAAACCGCAACATGGTGTAGTTACGTGTGGTAAAAAGGGAGAGGGGGAAGCCTCAGACAAGAGCAAAATTGCAAGCTTTCACATACAAAGCATCTGCTATAGACCAAGGGGAGGGTTGGGGAAGGGAGGTGGGGAGAGAGGGGAAAAAGAAATGACATGCACTCACACGAAACAAAATATCACCCCCATGCAAAACCACATCATCTCGCCTTCCTTCAGATTTGGGGGGTTTTGTCTCTGCCTGCTCGGGTTAGCATTGAATTCCCGGACGGCTTGTCCGGTCCTATGCCATGGCACCCATGGGAGCTGTGCCTGTGCGAGGGCTGGGGAGAGGGCCCTGGAGCCCCCCAGGAAAGATGCATGTGCGCCTACACATGTATGTATGCAGGGATACATACAGACATATATGCCATACGTAAGAGATAGAGATGACCTGTGGTCATGCTTTCACAGTCTAAGGTAAAAAAGAAAAACCCACTTGCGAGTATATATATACATTAAAACCCGACTCCTCAGTGCTAGAAGCTAAAGCCACTCCATTTGAAGACCTCTCAATGACAACGATAGATGGCAACTACGGAGTATTATAAAAAATCACACATACTTAAAGAAAACTCATTGCAAACAACTGACCTATATTTACAATACTGCTATTACCTTGCTTGAATGATCTTGTGCGCCTATGTCAGACATTTACAAAAGATTTTTTCGCCCCATTCTGATCATAAAATAGATACTGATCTCCAGATTTCTAATACTTTTTCACAACAATACCTCTCCTACGCAGGCACTTAAGTGTGACAAAAATAAGGGCCTTTTTTTTTTTTTTTTTTTACCCAGAAAATCCATTTTTAATTAACAGGAGGATTAGGTGAATGGGGGTTGATGGTTTACCATTTCAACATAGTACTTCCTAAAACCAGAGATAAACCACGAACTTAAGTCCTCCGCCCCCATCCCGGAATTAAACAGGTAAATACACTACAATACATCTGCTACAAACTTACTGTGACAAGTAAACAAATCAATCGCCTATGGACTTAAATGACTGCAAACTAGAGAGAAGTAATGTGGTTTCTGAAAGACATTTATGACAGCCAAACAAGTTTCAGATATCAAATAATATTTTAATTTCTGAATACTTTCAATTTTCCTTGGAATATAACACACAAAGACTCGACCAAACAGTTCAGTTATTATAACTTTTACAGTATACAGAAATGTTGCACTTAAAAAAAAAAAAACCTTCAGTTTTTTTTAAACACAAAACTGTAAACTCTAAGATACTGAATCAATCACGTTATCTATAAGTGCCAACAGTGTTATTTTGTCATGCTGATTTCAATGGTATTTTTTAAAAAGGGAAAATATCAACAATTATTATAATACAAAGGGCTTGCAAATATACAAACAGATAGAGGAGTTTAATAACAATTCATGATGAACTATGTGGAACCCAATTCAAATTACAAAAGTTCACTTTGCTTGGTTTTGTATATTTTTCTTTTTTTTTTTTTGTTTTTTTTTTTTAAATCAAAAACCGTAATGTGTCTTGGACACAAATTCCTTCTACCTATAATAAATCCCCACAGTTCATTTTCTGACCGAAATATCAAAAAACTTAGATTTGGGGGTAGTTATATGACACGTGTGGTTCATTCAGGTCTATATAATTATAGCTCTCTCAGCTTCAAGCTAGATTTTGGGTCACCACCTTAAGTGCGCTTCCATCATTGTGTTGTTGAGGGGTTTTTTTCTCTTTTCCTTTCTTCCTATGATACTTTCGTGGACTCAGTTTTAATTCTTTCAGAACATATATTTTAAGGATACACAGTTTATTTATTTATTTTTTTTTAAAGAAGCCAAGGTTATATCAAAAATTATTATAGAACCACAGAATAAACTGGTTTGAAACCAGAAAAATACAAAAAAGAACAGCTATAGGTACATAGACACATAGGACAATTAATAATTTGGAAAAAAAAAGACTTACTTTCTTCCGTTCTGCTAATTTTTTTCTCCAAATTTCCTTTAAATGCACTTTAAGCGAGATTTTTTTAAAAAGTTTACCCCAGAAAAAGAAAAAAAGAAAAAAAAAAAAGGAAGAAAAAAGAAAAAAAGAAAAAGCCCAACATCGTTTCCTCGCTTCTTCTTTCTCCTTTTTCTTTCTTTCTTTTTTCTTTCTCTCTTTTTTTTTTTTTTTTTTTTTGAAATTTTTTACAAAAAATGAGAAGTAGCAAGTTTTTTTTTCGGAACGACACGGGAGTTTTTAATGCATTCTGTAAAAGTTCATTTGACAGTCTCTCCTTTTTTTTTTTTTTTTAATTCACAGTCCATTAATTTTTTTTCCTGTCTTCTCTTAGCAAACTTGTAACATCCTTTCTTAGCAGAAGGAAATTTAAGTAACAATCAGAACCCAAATGTCATTTGCTTTCCTTTCACTCTCTTTCATCTCCCTTCTCAATTTTTATTTTTTTTTTTAAGTTTTTTTTCTTTTCTCTCTCGAGTATTTTATTGAATGGACATATAAGGCCAGTTAAAACTGCTGCCAGACAGTAACATATCCCTGATTAGGGTTTCTATGGGGGTTTTACCTACCAAACGGACGAAAAACAATTGCTCTATGACAGAAGAGGAGACAGTGCGAAGGGAGGGGAGACGTAGTAATAGCTTCCCGAATCGTGTTGGCTGGTTGGGATACTGGCTCCTAACATACTCTTCCAAAGCACACTGTGACTTCTCCTGTAAACTTTCAACATGGGCTACATCAGAGAGACCACAGGCATCTAGAAGAAAGTGTATTAAAAAAAAAAAAAAAGAAAAAAAAAGAAAAAAAGAAAGAAAATAAAAAAATAAAAAAAGAAAACAATCATCAGATTAAAAAGTGGTTTATTTTTTATTTCTTTTAAAATTTGATCTTTTTTTTTTAATGGCTAGAATCAAGCGTAGATCGTGCGCCATCACCTCGCCCCCCAGTTTCAGTAGGTTTTACCAAAAGGGACAATCTCTTTCTGTGCATGCGTGTGGGGTTGTATTTCTTTCTCTCTCTTCTGGAGGGTCTCCTTTAGGATTGAGCCCAGCTCCCAGAGTCGAGATTTCTCATGGCACGACAGACCTGAGGGGCTGACAAGGAGGTGTTGGCCAAGCGGAATTTCGTGCATCTATATTTTTAGGGGGAAAAGGCTGGGGGGAGGCGGGGAAGGCTTGAGTCGAAAGGGGAGAAAGGGAGCCACTATTTCTCCCCCCTCCTTGGAAAATAATTGGGGAGAGCCTACCCATGTGATGAGAAGGAGTAATAAGAATAGTGATAGAAATCATAATCATCATCATCATCATCAAAAACTGGCCCAGCCAAAGATAATGGCGCCCCGGATCCAGCAACAGATTCTCCCCCAAAGAAGACAACGCGTTTTTCTTCAGTCTTTGAAACTGATTTAAGTGGCCCTTTAAAACTGATCTTGTCAGTTTAGCCTATTCAGAGGCAGCCATGCAAACTGTGATCTCTCTGTTCATTTGAGCTGTTTCTTTTCCCCCCTCTTTTCTTTTCTCTTTCTTTCTTCCCCCCTCTCTACTCCCCCCTCTATTTTTTTCTCCCCCCCTCTTCTTCTTCTTTTTAAACCTAAAGGCCCTTACAAGAAGAAAACTCCCTGATAGGGTCTGGACATTTTTTCCCCCCTTTTTTTCCCTGATACGCTAAAATACAATAAGTTCCCTTTAAATCAGAGACGTCTGTGCTGAAAGAGCACAGGTTGTGACCTGACCTCCCTGTGGCTTTCCTAGGCGCAGGGCTAACACATGCATATTCTGCGAGTCATTAGAACCCAGATTTCCCCCCCTCCCTCCTCTTAAAAGAGGCTGCAGCAAACATTATATGCATCTATCTGCGTCTGCTTTACATCAGAGTATGTTATTGGGGTGCTGCAGGAGCTGCGGGCATCACCCTATATTTATTTTATTTATTTCTTTTCCCTTGCATGCAGCTATCTCCCCCAGAATCAAGATAACAAGAAACGTTTATCTAGTTGGGAGGCAATTTACACGCCAGGCCTCACATTTTGAAAATAGTAATAAATTAAACAGTTACGACAGGATCGGACGATTGTTTTCTCAGAAGGCTAAAAAAAAAAAAAAAAAAAAAAGGAAGGGAAAAAAACAAGGAAAAAAAAAAAAACGGGTTTTG
>NW_009935107.1:2776-3771 GCF_000696875.1 Nestor notabilis | reverse complement strand
GAAAGGAGAAGTTTTTTATGTGTAAAGCAATAATATATAAAAGGAAGTTTAGGTCACGACCCAGAACCTGGACAAAGTCCAGAAAATGACTTCGTTCCCCAGACCCCCTTTAACACAACAAGGAACGGATTGTGAGCCCTTCTTTTCCCACATAAACTACATTTTTTTCCTGTTTCCTGATATCAGGCTTTAAAAAACTCCGATGAGTAATTATTTTACAGGTCCTGCTTCCATTCATATGTTTATCGCGTGGCCACTTTCCCAAGCTTTCCAATGAGTTACAGAAGAAATCTATGGATTTTTAAACTTAATCCCCAAAACTTCTATGGCTCCAGCACATTGGCTTGCCGATGCAGCCTTAAAGTTAGCAATCTGAGATAACGTATTGCACAAATTAGCGAGCAGAGGAGGGGTTTTTTTTTGTTCCTTAAAAAAAATAATAAGAATAAAAAAAAATTTAGCCTCCAGAGTTAATATCAGGATTATTACTCACCCAGGTTAAACTCTAGTGCAAGCTAATTAGATTTCACAACGCACTCAATTATTGCTTTATAACTCATGCACTATTTCTAGGCAGCAAAAGTTGACACGTATTTCTTTTTTTTCCCCTTCTCTTTGATTATCTAAGAAACACCTCGAGGTCTTTTCCTCGGGAGAGGCATGGTTGTGCCACCCCGGAATTATACTGCGGAGCAGCAGCTCCACTCGCCTCTTACTTTTCCATACTATCACTGTCTACTTATGGTAACGATCTTTTCGCACCCGCTACTCGCTTTGGACCCTGCAGTTCCTGCTGGGTACAAATGCAAACTTTTCCCCTTAGCTTAAATGACACAGAACTGCTCGCTGCCACGTTCTGTTTAAATCAGAGACAGCTCTTTGGAAAGTTGATTTATTTTATTTTATGGGATGGCAGGGAACATATTTTAAACTCAGCTTTGTGCATTTAACTTTTTTTTTTTTAATTAAATTTTTAATACTGCAGGGCTTTTTTA
>NW_009935107.1:0-2702 GCF_000696875.1 Nestor notabilis | reverse complement strand
TTTTTTAAGTGTTTTCACTGATAGGACGACTTCTATTTAACAACATCAAACAGATTTTGCTGCTGTTCGGATGCGTGTCATTAAATGCAACAACCCAGAGCTATACTGTTAAATAAAATATTCTTTTCAATGGGAAAAGAGCAGTCTTTCGTGGCGAATGGGTGCCTCTCCCCGAGCCCCCTCTTCCCTACCATTACTCAACTAGGGTTGGGGTGTCTTTAGGCTGTCTATTTTGTGTGTCTCTGTGTGTTTTATTTCTTTATTTCTCAGTTTATTTTTACTTTGCACTCTCCCAAAGATGGGATGCTCAGATCCGAGGCCCTGAAGGGGACACCACAGGGCACCATATCCTAGAAGGAAAGAGAGAGCGCCGGTTCTTGGGGAGTAGGGAGCAGTGGTGGGGTGTCAGGCAATAACACTTTGGAAGAGCAAACAGTTCTCGGGGAGGGCCCAGGGAAGGAAAAAGGAAGAGCAAAGAAACGCTGCCTACCTGAGGTGAAGAGGACTATGGCCTTTAAACAGCTATATTCTGCGGAGTCGACATGCAATGCTTTCAGTTTTTCTACTTGCTCTTGGAAGATTCGTATGTGGTCCATAAAGGCGACCACTCGGTCAGCAGACATTGGCGAAGCGTGGAGGCCGGCAGCTGCCAGGAGCGGAGCTACGTGGAGGGGCATGGAGCACTGGGCAGCGTTGAGGACAAACAACTCGCTCCAGGTCAGCCTCAGGAGGGCCACCTGGTCTGTGATCTGGAGGTCTGGGAAGAAGGGGATATTCCTGGCCCACTCCACCGCGCTGAAGAGCATCCTAGCTGCCAGTTCACAAATGTTCTCGATGCCCATGATGTTGTTGGGTTGCATGCACTGACTGCCAAAGCGGGAGGTGGGGTAGGGCTCTGCTCTCAGAAGAAGGGAGATATATCCGGATAGGTAGGAATGGCAGTTGAGAGGGTCCCCGTTTGTCAAGGCGAACTGACCATGAGTTGGCTGTGTGGGTGGCATTCTGCCCCTCTGGACCGCTGCAGTAAATAAAGAAGAAACTACAGCTATTAATATCTGAATTGCGACCATCGCTTCCAATACAGCCTGCTTTGTGTGCTTGTGCGTGCTCGTGTGACACTGGACCAAGTCAGCTTAAGAGGGAAACATGCTTTTTTCCAGCCAGAGTACAGCCCGTACCCCGCTTTAAGGCTCTGCAGCTCCCGGGTCAAGTCAAAGCAACAATAAGAGCAGAGCAATGCTGTCCGCTCGGCCAGGACTGCCTGCAGGAGCCTGAGATCCTCACTTCCCAAAACACACCACAAGCCGGTTCTTTCCCCCCCTTCCCAATCCCTCCACAGCCACCCCTCCTTCAAGAGATGCAGGATACGTCTTTGTGTGCCCGGTTATTTTTCTTCATGACACCTCAACCAGCTTATTGATTTGGGGCTGGGGGAAAAGGGATGGGAAGGGAAGGAGGGGAAGAGGGAAGAAACACTTCAGTTCAAAATCCCCGGCGCTGGTCCCACACGCGTTTCTCGCCCACTGAATATATTGTTGCTGGTGTTATTATACACACCCCCCCTCATAAAAAAATATCAGAGGAGGCGAGATCACCCCTTAACATCCCGGCAGATCCCCTGGCGAGGCCGGGGGCATGATCCAAAGGCACCTTCCTCTGCTGCCCATGGAAAGTGGGCCTTTCATTTTGTTAATAAATTTACACGGTGACAGCGAGAGAAAAAGGAGAGAGGAAAAGGGCTCAGAGGCAGAGAGACGGCAAGAAGGGAGAACGCCTAAAAATGTGCTTGATTTATATTTGTTATCACCACTGTTACAAGGTTAGTTACTCTTGCAGAAACACAAAGAGAGGAGCCCAGCAAGTCCCAAGCCCCCTAACCCTTAACCTACATAGCAGCGTTCAGACACAGAGCACGCACTGGAAAACTGCAGGCTCACATTTCCCGTCTAATTTTATATCACAAAGACTCGACTTGCAGAGACCCGAGCACCCCACACTTACTTCTGGGCTGCTCTTTCCTTCTCCCCCGCCACCCTCCCCTTCTAACTCCCCTCCTGCCTCTCCCGGTGGAAAGAGAAAATAAGAGGAAGAAGGGAAAAGTGGGATAATAACAACCAGGAAAGGCAGGCACACGGCAATATACATATATATACATACACACACGCGCGAGTATGTGCGTGTATATGTATTTTTAAAGGAAAAATCCGGCTGGGAATCCACAGTGGAGTGCTGTAGAGCCTCGGTAGGGTGAGTCCCATTGTAATAGTAATTTGAACCGCCTGTGTAAAATTGCAATCTAAGGCAGGGTGCTGGAGGAGAGATATATATATTATATACGTATATATATGTGCGTGTGTGTGCATCTCCTGTGTGTGTACACACGCACAGAGACACACATACACATGCCCGGAGCAGCTAACTCGGAGCATGCAGGAGGAAACATGAAGTAACCACACGTCAGAATCCTCATCTCGCTCCTAAGCAGCGTGAAACTAAAAATCCACTTCCAATAAACCTCCATCAGCAAAATCAAAACAAACACAAATCAATTACGAGTGCGGGAGAGAAGCATGCAAGAGCCCCTGCCCACCCTCCCCAGCACCTCTTTCTTTCATTGCGAGAAAGTTTCTGTCTGTTTATTGGGGGTGAGGGGGAGGGTGGGAGAAGGAAAGGTTCTGGTTGGGTTTGGGGAGGGAGGTTAA
>NW_009935106.1:0-12445 GCF_000696875.1 Nestor notabilis | reverse complement strand
GATCTTCCGAGCGCCAGGCCTTACTCTACAAGAGGGGAGATTAAGATGAGCTTTTAGGCAGAAGCTCTTCCCTGTGAGGGGGCCGAGGTGCTGGCACAGGGTGCCCAGAGAAGCTGTGGCTGCCCCATCCCTGGCAGTATTCAAGGCCAGGTTGGCTTGGAGCAACCTGCCCTAGTGGAAAGTGTCCATACCCGTGGCAGGGGGTTGGAACTGGATGAGCTTTAAGGTCCCTTCCAACTCAAACCATTCTGGCATTCTATGAAATTTGCTGTGATGATGCTACTTATGTAATTGAAAATTATATATGGATTATATTATGGATCACAGCCAGAAAGAAAACTGGTACAATCATGTTATCTTCTGAGACCAACAAGTTTTAACTTGTAAGTGCCTGTGGACAAGTAATCAGTATTCCACACAAGCACTAGTCTGTTGGCTGTAATTTAAGGGCTGATCTCGTGCTGCACACCAATGAAATGTAAGAAAACTATCTTAGACTTAGCCTGAAAGTCTTGGATTTTTACTCCTACGTCCTACTCTTCAACCAAAAATGCCAACAATATACAGGCCTACTGTGCTAATGGAAAAGTTTATGTTTGTATAGCTCTGTTCACCTAAGAATTTAGCATGCTTTACAGCACATCTGGTCTGCAGTTCTGCTGCAGAATACACTCATTTACAAAAGATAAACTGCGCCATGAGGTTCACAACCTGACAGGAATTCCAGCTCTCTCCCTTTGTGAAAAGAAACTGCTTCAAAGCCCTACATTTCCCCTTGCTGCTTTTCCTGCACTTGCTGTTGTCTGGAGAGGAGATTAATATATTGTAAAGAATCCTGAGCTCCAGTCCTTGTTCTTCTTGGTAATTGGATGCTGAGTTTTGTGGAAGGGGTATCTGATCTCTTCTGCCCAGGATGCATCAAGAATGCATTGTTCAGGATGGAAAGAAAGAGCAGTGTCTCTAACTGAATGTTTCGCTTAGGTTTTTCAGGCATTCGGGACTGCAGCCTATGCTGTGGAATGGTAAGCAGATTCCAAATGCTCTCTTTTATGGTGAGTAACAGCAGAAGTAGAGAAAGGAGGAGAACCAAAAGAAAAAGCAGAAAGGGAGGGGAAAACCTCCCCGGACTGTTGAGGTCATGAACAGATAGTTCAGATCTTTGTGTATAGAGAATGAGTAGACGCTTCAATAGCAGAAACTTTTATAATATATTCTACAATATTGTAGCAATCCCTGGAAAAAGTCTGTGGCAAAGATATGTGAGGTAGCTCATGTTCCATTTGCAATTTTATACAGCCTTACACTTCTTGTTTTACTAGCACAGTATACTGTGGGTACAGGAATACAGAAAAGGTGGTCAAGTTGCATTCCACTATTAATACAGGCAACCTCAGAGTTTGATACTTCTAAGTTGCATCTTAACAATCAATTTCTTTTTAAAACCAGGGTTTTTTATTTTTTATTTTTAATCTAATTAATTTCTAAAACCTTTCATGTCCATTAGTCACTAATCTTTTGGGTTTTGGGTTTAATCATGAGAAACCCATTATTGATTTTAGTGTTGCCATCTTGCTTTTCTAATTTAATCCAAATGACACTTTAAGCATTCATGTCTCCTTCATGCTAAGTCAGTCAGTCTCCTCTTGTAACTTCAGCTATCCATTTTGTTGTGCATTTTACCATTTTTTCCTTTGTACCCTTTCCAGTTTGGGTTCATCCTTCTTGAATTCAAGCAACTGAGATTCTACATATATTTTAAAAGATGTTTTGGTGCTTCTTAAATGATAGTTTCCTTTCTTATCTGATACAGTTGCAGGCTTTATTTTCACAGATGGCATGAGACAATCTAGTAGCTCACTGCTGCAGAAAGAGGATAGTCCTACTTTCCCTCTGCTTAGCTTCCATTGATCCTGTTTGTGTGAGACTGTTTAATGTGTTAAGCCAGGACAAGGGGTGGACACTTAAGGAAATGCTTGTTTATTGTGACTGTGACCAAGCACTGGCGCAGGTTGCCCACAGAGATTGTGTAGTCTCCATCCTTAGAGTTTCAAAAGTCATCTGGACACAGTCCTGGGCAGATGGCCCTGCTTGAGCAGGGAGGTTGGACCAGATGACCTCCGGAAGTTCCTGTCCAAGCTCACTCAAGTGCTCCGTAGTTCTATGGAGCTACCAAAAGAACACTCAAAAGAAGCACCACTGCACTGGTGTGTTGGATTGAGTCACAGATGGGCCTGAGCCACCTGTGAGAGGGAAGAGGCAAAACTGTGGCCAGAACTGGTGAGGGGAGAATGAGGATCATGGAGAGCCGAAACAGGGTTAAGGCAAACCATTACTTTGATTCAGCTGTTCACAAAGCTATGGCCAAAGACAGTAGTTTCTTCATGTAAAATACATTGCTCACTTCCAGCTGTCTCCAGAATTTAACTGAAATTATTGTAGGCAGTTGAATCATCTCCTGATTTGTGGTATTGAACTACACCCCATTTCTCTTGCTTTGCTCCACAGTGGCATCCAGTTTTATTACTCCATTATTTGCCTATGTACTGACAGTGCAGTTACATCTTCTCATTATGACTTTCATTAGAATACTAGTATTTGTGTAAGAGTTGCTTGAGGACATGCTGAATACTACTTGTCTCCTCAGCTGATCTTTGACCAGCTTTACCTTAAACACTGGCTACCTTGCTGAATTAGTTTAGAACAGTGTATTTAGTAAAATGGTAGGGTTTTTTCAGACACTTCTGTGTTTTGATTATTGTTTTCTGCAAAAATAATGTTAAAGCTTTGCATGCTTTCAAGATTACAAGTTTTAAAATGGCCCAGCTGCGTTCTCTGCCTTAACTACAGCTGCAGGCATCATTTGTACTGCTATTCTGAGTTGCTGTTTTCCAGTCAGACAGGACTGAGGTTAGTGTTATTTAAAAGCCTAGTTAATGGATTTGACTTTCCTTTTCCAGCTCCTTTATTGTTCTGGAGTGAAAGCAAATCTGTTGAACAGTTTTTTCCTCAGCCTTGTTTCTGTTAATGGGCCACACTCCACTTTGAATGGAAATATATATAGCTGGGGCTCAAGTAAAGAAAAATTGATTCTTATGATGATCTTTTTCATTTCCAAGTTAAATGACTTGTACAACCCAGTGTCTGTCTTGTCTCATCCAGTTTTCTTTGAATTTTCTCAGACTAGCAGATGGTGGTTTAAGTTTCTTATATAGTGTGGCATTGAAAGACATCCTGCAGTTGTTTAATAAAATCCTTACTTTTGGTGTGTATTTAATTGTACTTACCATCAGAATGAGGCTGAATGCCTCTAATCTTGTCGAAATGAAAACTGGGTGGGACTGCTGCTGTGTGCAGTGACTGTGTGTGTTCTGATGGAGCTGGTGGCCCAGTTGGCCATTGGATTCCCCTGAATACAGCCACTGGCATTCAGCACTTGGGCGATCTTTAATGCATAGTTACACCACAGATGTGCATGAAAAAGAAATACAGTAATAATTGTCATTTTGATAAAAGGTTTTCAAATGCTAAGGGCCCGAGGAGTTGCATAATGTGAGTGGTTTCGGTTTTTAGCTTGATGTCTTTTGCTTGACAGCTAGGTTTTTTTGCACACTTTAGAAGTACAAGTGGCCTGTTGTATTATAAATTAATAGTGTTATAAATAGACACAAGTGTAGGAGTGTATATGGAGTTAAGACATTAAGGCCATATTTGTAGTAATACTGTGCCAGTATGAAGTGCCTTCAACCTGGGAAAAAATTGCATTATTATAACTCTTCCCTTTTCAAAAATAGGATACTCATTTTTGAAGCTCAGATTACAACCATTTATCTGGGTCTCTGCAAAAGTGAAAAAGCAATACATTGTTCTACCAAGATTTTTCTTGTACCCTGTCTAGCTCATGTACACAACCTCTTTATCACATTTGTTGCATGCTTTTTAGTAAACAGAGCTGACTGAAAATAAATAACAAAGAGAAGTTTATTACTGAAATGCAATTAAAAGATGATGAAATTCTTGGCGAATCCTGCATGTCACTGCCTACAGTAGTAAAAAGTCAGAAATAGTATTTGTAGGCTCAACTTAGCCTGATGCTTCAGGGCAAGCTTAGAGTCCAGAGGCTCATCTTTTGAAGGATTTTACTAGAATCTTTGCAAGTGTAAGTTCCCAGTTTGATGCTGTAAACTCAGTACTGTAAAACTCAATTTGAATATGCTGCCTTTTGCCTCTCTTCATAATGGAATACTGTGAATCTTCTAATGTGAGAAGAACAAATAATATTCTTCAGCTTTCTAGAAAGTAGTTTCAAAATGACTTGAACTTCTCTATTGAAAAGTTATATATTCTCTGTCACATACAGGAAAGTGTGACAGTAGAGTTGAAAGCGTGTTTTTAACCTGTGTGGTTGTGAGCTGGGCAGAATTCAGCTCAGTTGATGGGGCTATGTGACTAGGTTGGAACCACGTATTTGGTTTGTGTTGATATTATTTAGGATTCTGATATTCTTTTCTTTTCCCTGTCTTTTAGCAAAGTTGTTCAAGAATAGTGTTTGAAACAAAGGAACTTTTGGTTTACTTATATAAGAATAAAATTGGGAAAAATGAATGCGTTATGCAGATCATTGAAGATTAGTTTTCACCTGAAGGTAACTTTTTGGCATCTGAATACATTTGTCTTTGGCATGGAAGAGAAAATTAATGCACCTGTCTTTTTAAAGCAATTCTGCTAGTAGACAATGCAATAAAAATTAAAACAAACCTCACAAACAAAAGCATTGAAGAGAAAAGGAGCCAAGGGTAGAACTCACTTTTTTTTTCTTTCCGCCAAATACATTTGTTACAAACATGAATACTCAAAAAGCTTTTCTTACCAAGAATTCTATATAGTAGAAGAAGAAGTCTCCTACAGAACAGGATCTACTGTTCACGGATTGCAGTCTAAGGTATACTTCAAGCCAGCATATCTCACCAGTTCTGCACTCTGTCATTCCCTTTCTGGCACTTGCAGAACTGCAGTTTAAATTTTCAAATGCAGTGGTATATCAGATCGCAGAATTAGTTTTACTACTTTTGTATTTTTCTGAACTGATAAACACCCCCCGGTGTCCACTGGGGTATCATAAAAAATACGTACTCACTTAGGTCCGTCTAAATGGAGTAAGGACTCCTACAGCTAAGTCTAATTGCAGAAATAACTGTATCTCTCAGATTATGTTAATGCTAAAATGATTATGTGCACTTTAGCTGAAGAGTTGTCTAATTCTTCCAGCTGTGCCTTGACAAATTACCATAGAAATAACCATTAATTATCTGATCTATAAAGAGAGAAATCATTTGATCTTTTTCCAATTATTAATGAGTAATTAAATGATAAATTACCCACATGTAAACTAATCTGCATATAACAAAACAGTACCTAAGATTGCGAGGCTCTTTTAATGTGGTACAGGAGAAGTTAACTGTGGGCTGGTGTTAAAGAATTCTAATTCACAAGTGTAGTAAAAATGTGGGTATAGAATCTAGTGGAAAAGTGAGAAACAGATTATTTCTGTTCTTTGTAATTCTCAACTAGATTGGCAGCTCCTATGAAAAATTACACTTGACTTAAAGGCTTTTATGAATACCTTTCATTGTTCTAGCTATGTGTTGTATAACCGTAAGGACATCTCTTTCTCTAAGAACATAATATTATTTTAGATTAGGGGATTGTTCGATTCCTGCAAGCAATGCTTTGAGCCTGTTTCCTTTATTTCAGTAAAGCTAAGAACAGCAGTCTCCTCGAATAGATCACAGTTTAGGGGGAAAAAATATTTTTTTCTTTGTCTCATACAAATAAGAGAAACATTTAAATTGAATTTAGAATTTTTATGAAAAATCATGTGTGAACAGGCTGTACAGATTAGTAGTGTCTTCAAGACAAACCTGCTTAATTCTAATTCTTCTGTTCAGCTTGCATCCAGTTTCCCCTGAAAATAGCTTTACTTACACATGTAGATCCTGGGCTAGTATTACTAGCTAATAGTACTCTGTTTAGAGTTTTGGGAATTTTCTTCTCAGTTTGGTAGTTGAGATAAGAGTGCAGAAAATCTTGTTCTGGTTGTCCACAAATAATATTGTGTCATATTCTTTAGGTAAGGAAGAAAATTGGGAAAAAATGGCTATAAGTAAATAAACATGTTCTAGCTGCAACAACACTACATAGTCTTGGTTTGATGCTTTTGAACTTTTAATTATTACATTTAGAAGTATTTTTATGTCACACGTTTAAACAGTGTGTCAAAGTTGACCTTTCTGGCTTGGTGGGGAAAAGAATCCAACCTAAGCTGTGCATAAAAATTTAGCACCACAGGAGGATTTCAGGTTGAACCAGAAGTGCACTTGGCTCGGGGGGAGAGGTGAGCACCTCCTCTAAATCAGCCAAGTCTTTTCCTGGCTTAATGGGTTCTGTGCAACCCAGAACTTGTTGCCTTTTTGTGTGGTAAAGGCAGTATCAATGGTGCAGAATCCCTCCTCCCACCCTATTTATTTTTTTTTTTCTTTCAGACATTTGAGGAAAGCAAGCAACTGAATAATCATTCTAAAATTAAATATGTGGAGGAATCAGAAGTTGAATTTGCAGATATATTGCCAGTCTTGGAATTGTAATCATACTTTTGTTCTATCTACTATACACTACAAAAGGAAGAATACTGGATAAATAAGATGTTCCTTATCTGGTAGACAGAATGAAACAGGGAGTGAAGAGAAAGTCAGTGAAAAGGGCTCTTGGGGGTTCTTCAGAAAACAGCATGTATTTGTGTTAGGGAAACAGCTCTTACGCTGTTCTTCTAAGAGGATTGTTCCTTTGCCTTGAAGGAAGCTCTAGGCAGAAACACTAGGTACCTTAGAAGAAGGCCCTTTTCTTCCTCAGATGCCCTTGCCTCAAAGATTCTGGAGCATCCTTCTTGCTGGTTGCCTGAGTCTTCAAAACCTTTTTGCAGAGGTATATGATGCTCCTAAAGTTTGAAAACAACAAATCCACTTATTAGCTAAATGACAGTAAATGCAGTTTGAGATGGTCCAGGGTTTTAGGATTATCACTGAGTATTGTGACCCAAAAGTTATTCTTCCCAAGTAATTGGCTATATTCACACAATCGTAAGTTTTGCTGAAGGTGCCAACATTTTCAGCTGCCCAAAAAATAATTGTGGCACATGAAGACATTGAATGGATTACAAAGTTCCTGTGTCCTGTATGTGAGATGTTTTACAACTCTGATATATCAAAGTCAGTGTTGTTTCATATGTTTTAAGTCTTTAAGTTTAACAATTAGGTTTTTAAATAATTTCTTTGTGTCTTTAATTTGGGAATAAAACTGGGGCTAGGTTTATACTTCCTTATTTTTAAAACTGGGATCCAGAGGGTTAAATGTCCAAGCTCCCTCAAAAACTTCGTAAGGACACAGAAAGTGTGATGCGTAAGTCTTAAATCTGTTATTGGGCAGACCCAGGGAACAATATGTGCTTCCAGAGACCAGCAGTAACCAGGCAAAGCCTGACATGCAGCAAGGCGATGGAGTACACAGCTCAGTGAGTTGATGTAACGAAGAGAAGAGGTAAAAGAACTACTCAGATGTCAGTGGCTCTGAAATCTTCCGTGGCTTAGTCTGCTAGCTATGTAAGCCTTTCTGTAGATCCTACAGTCTACAACCCTGACAGTCTTGTAAAACCTATCATCTTTGTAGCAAATACTTTCATTTTTGTGTGGAGTGTTAGTCTGTAAACTAGAGTAAATTCAGGAAGGGAAGACAGTCTTGCACTTTGTTCTTGCATCCTGCTGCAGCCAGCTCATGTAAGGGGGCAGTCATATCTGCTGCTTCTGTGCCTTTGAAGACAGCAGAATTCATTCTCTGATGCTGAGTGGGAGACTTCCAGTCACACTGTTTACATTTTAGTTTTTCCCTATGTGTATGAATATATAATGTGTATACTATATCAACCTACTGCTATATATATGTGTATATAATGATAACAGGGTATTATACAGAATACCGAGGGGTTTAGTACTGTAATTTGAGCTAGTTTTCCTTTAAAACAGTAATAATGTGAATTGTGGCTGTTTAATCACCTTCTCCTCTTGGCAGCTGTTTGAACAGAAGACTTAACAGCATAATGCATGCCTGTAAGATCCTGTCATACTCGCTTTGCAGGTATTAAAGAAACTGATGTCATATTTCACCAACAGCACTGACTGGCATACAGCTGCCTGCTTGAATGTACATAAAACTCTTCAGAAATGGGAAAAATTATATATTTTGAAGCATAGGAGTGACTCAAAGGACCACTGTCATATCAGTATAAGCCTTTCGTATTGGTTACAAAGAGTGGAGTTTAAACATTTTGGTAGCCAAATAAGAAAGTCTGTGATGGTGATATTCCTGAGGGGCTTAGAAAAAAGACCCAAATTTAAGTTCTGTTAAACTTCGCTCTTCAGAGTTGCCTTTTTTTATAGAAGTAGCTTCCATTTCCACTTTACCTCTGAGAGGAGGTGGCTTTTCTTATTAATATGCTACTGCCCGTGGGAAACCAGTAGGCATGATAGATTCTACTAGAAGTACTTCCAGGGCTCACCTGCACATGCCATAATTATGACTGTGAGCATCCAAGGAAAATGAGTGTATAATATCTCTCTTAAAGCAGGGTAATACAGATTAGATCATTTTAAGACTTCAGAATGTTAGGTTTCCTTTTTATTTTCATATGATGAATATTGGTATAGCTATTTTGATAGTACAGTGTCCTCTCAATGTGAGTTTTGTTGGGGCCTGAGAATGTACCAAATCTGAAAGTCTAATCAATTAGAAAAATCCTGTTTATTTTGGCAGACTGTGTTTACTTGAAAGTCACTTAGTTACTTGTCCAAGAAAAGGATTTGCATGTGAGTGAAGAAAATAGTTTCTGTAGTACATTGTATAACCTTGGTTTCATCCTTCTCATTAACTTCAGTGGTATACTGAAGTTTGTTGTCTGAATCTCTAGTTTGAGGGATTTTTAATGGTAAAGTTGAGCTCATGCACGTTAATGTTATCTTGAAGCCGCCTGTGTTCTGAATCTTAATGACTGTTTCTGCACTAAAATAACCGAGTTGCACAGGCTTGAGTTTTCCCAGATCTGTTTAGATGTCCGTGTGGTTGCTCTGTAGAAATTGGTAGCAATTTTTGTGTATTTCGAGGCCTAGTTTAGAATAGCTACACTTAGGCCAATTAAATGTATGGCTAGAACTCACAGATAACTGAAAATGTCTAATACCGCCTCTAATGGTTACTATGTCATGTACTCTTACAAAAACCTGTGTGCAAGTAGTTAGCTTGAATACCAGCAGCATGAAGTTTAGCTTGGGATAAGTGTTTGATTGTCACCCATTTTCCTGGGTAACCTACCGTGAATCTCTTTACACTGCAGCTGTACTGATCTCTAAACTGCCAAAGCAAAATTACTGGTTGTACAATCAAGTTTAAAACTAGCCCCAGCATTTTCATGTAGCACTGCTATCATAGCAATCTTATTACAGGATCCTGGCTCCTGACTGTTACCTAGCATTGAAAGACACAGGAGGAGGCTCACTTTATCAGGCAGGACTATTGTTTCTGGTCTGCTGGATGATTATCTAGATACTTTTGGTATTTTCCTGAATTTCAGGTTAGTGGGATTTAATCATAGTCCACAAAAGAAAATCCTCTCATCAGTTTTAGAAGAGCACAAGTGCTCTGTTAGCAGGACAAAGGCAGGCTCATCTGTGTACAGTGCCTCCATCCTGACAGTCACTACTAAACATTCCCTTCCTTCTGTCTGTCAACTGCCTCTTTTCTCCCACCACTGTTGAGTTTCCACCTCAGTATGTTAATCTTGCTTCTGGCTTCCCTAATATGCCTTAAATGCTTGCATTGTTTTCAGCTCTTAACATTGGCTCATAGAATCCAAGGGTGGTTTGGGTTGGAAGGGACCATAGAGCTCATCCAGTTCTAACACCCTGCCACGGGGGTTGCTCCAAGCCCCTGTGTCCAACCTGGCCTTGAACACTGCCAGGGATGGGGCAGCCACAGCTTCTCTGGGCACCCTGTGCCAGCGCCTCAGCACCCTCACAGGGAAGAGCTTCTGCCTCAGAGCTCATCTCAATCTCCCCTCTGTCAGGTTAAAGCCATTCCCCCTTGTCCTGTACCCACAGGCCCTTGTCCAAAGCTCCTTCCCAGATTTCTTGTGGCCCCTTTAGGCAGTGGAGCTGCTCTAAGGTGTCCCCTTCAGGAGCCTTCTCTTCTCCAGGCTGACCCAGCCCAGCTCTCTCAGCTTGGCTCCAGAGCAGAGGTGCTCCAGCCCTTTGAGGATCTTAGCGGCCTTCTTTAGACTCATTTGAGCAGGTCCATGTCCCTCTTGTGTTGTTGCCCCCAAAGCTGAATGCAGTACTCCAGGTCTTGTAATGTCATCTTCAGCCTGGCTAATCAGCAGTTCCTTGGGGAATTTACGGGAATTTACAGGACAGCAGTCAGGTCCTTTCTTAGCAGTTTTCACATGGAAGCTGTTAGAAGGGTTTGGCATTGGAATTGGTATGGAAGGGCAGGAGTTACCTGGAAGCCCTAACTCTTGGTCATCCCAAAATGTGTGTGAGTGATCAATTTGCTTTGCAGAACCCATCATCTAATAGCTTTGAGTTGGTGGAGGCAGCTACGCTTTGGATTGAACTGGAAAGGTTTTGCAGCAAGTGTCCATGCTGGGGTGCCTCCCCACTAATCAGGTTAGCAGAGATGGAAGGTCTTTTGCACTGGAATGCCCTATTCCAGACAGAAACCATCATGACTGTGAGTACATGACAGTGTATATCCCACATCATGTATGTATCTTAGAAATCTTGATACCAAGCCTTGTAAGCTGACAACATTTAGGCCTTAATAAATCAAGCTGGATGGGAACCCTAATTTTGTAAACAACATACACAGCTCTAGCTATCACAGTTACTTAATGAAGGGAGATTTCTCCTAGTGTCTCACATTCTGTATCCACAAATGTATAATCCATCTTTAATTTCATTGGGTACTTTTAGAAATAATTACCAGCACTCTAGATGTATAGGAGGTATTAATCAGGAAAATGCAGGTATTGGATTTTGCTGAATTAAGGTAATCTGTTAATTGATCAAAGATGATTCACTGCAGGTTGTGGTACTGACTTTAGATAAACTTTACAATACTTCACTGTTTCAATGATTTATGGAGTTGTCATTTTATCTCATATGAGGAATTGGGTAAAGTGACCTTGGAAGGACATTTTCATGATTGTTTTTAATACATTAGGGGGAAAAAAGAAAAGGCAGAAAAACATACCCAAAGTACTGCTATGCTATAGAAATAATTTAGAACTTCAATAGTGTTGTCAAACGTCTGTGCTGTAAATAGGATTTAGACAGATACAGTCTGCATAAGGAAATTCTGGCTTTTTACTACTTTGAACATTAATAAAACCTCTCTGAGTCCATTCCCCAATTTAAATAATGAATGAGCTATTTTCTTTGCTCTCTGTCACATATATACCCTCAAGTAATGTTTCTTATGCACTAAATAAAAACTGGGAACATTTTTTGGTTTATTTCTCAATGTTGTAGGAGTTATGTTTTATGTGCTTGTATCCACACTCCCACAGGCGTGTATGGATGCTTGGAAAATGTCTAGGAGAGGTCAGCTGCTGCACAGAAAATGGGAATGCCATATCCTTTGTTATTTCTCTGAATGTGATTGTGGTTCCAAATAGCAGCAACAGAAGTATCCTTTGCTGTCCTTAACAGAACTGCATTGAAAAAACAGTCCCTGAATTCTGCACCAAACTGCATTTCTGGGGTGAAACTGTGGTGCAAGCCTACATTTTAGATTCCTATAACCATATATTACACTGGCCATAAGTCTGAATGTTTCTGTATAGTCTTCATAGTCTATACATGGAAAAATAATGGGACTTAAAAAATCAAATTAAATGATCTTTAGACCAAGATGACTTTACTTACTAATCTGCCTCCTGTATCAATCAATACATGATTCCTCTTCTGAACCTGAATATTTCTTTGTGCTTACAAAAAGTGTATGTTGTTAATACAGCATGCCAAATGTCTTGTGCTTCACAGATAATGAGCAAAGAATGTTTGCCACATTCAGAAGGGTTTCCAACATTATTTGAGATCTGAAATAATGAGTTAGGAGAAAGAAACAATATCATAGAGAACAGAGTAGGGAAGAACTTAAAATCAGTTAGAAATAACATGTATCTTCTTGCTGTAGCTGGGATGTTTTGAACTATTACTGTTTGGGGAAATAAAAGCCTGACTACTTTAAAGTAGATGTATTGCTTACTAAATTTCAAGAAGCAGAACCTGATGTTCTCTCTTCTTCCCTTCTGTTTGTCGTGGTTCAAGCCCAGCCAGCAACCTAG
>NW_009935105.1:0-17557 GCF_000696875.1 Nestor notabilis | reverse complement strand
TGCACTTGTCTTGGTTAAACTTCATGAGGTATAGAATGCATATGATTTCCCAAGAGTTTGTCCTTTATTTTCAGAGACAAAATGCATTAAAGTTTAATCTAATATCTAATTTTTGCTGAGCATGAATCTCAGTACTGTTCAGAAGGAAAATCATGGCAATTGTAAAACACCAACAACTGAAATTAACATCAACTTCTTTCCTTTTCTCTTTTTTCTTTTTTTTTTTTTTTTTTTTTTTTTTTTTTTTTTTTTTTTTTATTTGGTGAACTTTTTAATTCAGAAATTTAAAATATTGACCTGTGTGAATTGTAATGACACCAAGAAAGTTTTGTGTACTCTTGGGCAAGAGCTTTTAACGTAAGGCTGACAAACTATTTCAGTATCAAAATGATATTGGATGCAGAATTGTGCAGGTTTTGGCTGGGGTAGAGTTAATTTTCTTTATAGTAGCTGTTATGGGGCTATGTTTTGACTTGTACTAGAAACAGTGTTGATAACACAGGGATGTTTCTGTTATTGCTGAGCAGTGTTTACACAGTGTCAAGGTCTTTCTATTTCTCACACCACCCCAGCAGTGAGTAGGCTGAGGGTGCCAAAGAAGCTGGGAAGGGACATAATTGGGACAGCCGACCCCAAATTTAAACAAAGGGATATTCCATACCATATGGTCTCATGCTCAGCATGGGGGTAGCTGGGCTGGGGGGAAGAAGAGGATGGAGGGACATATGGAGTGATAGCATTTGTCTTCCCAAGTAACCATTAGGCACAATGGAGCCCTGCTCTCCTGGAGATGGCTAAACACCTGCCCATGAGGAGTTGTGAATGAACTCGTTATTCTGTTTTGCTTGCATCCTGGGTTTTGCTTCACCTATTAAACTATCTTTATCTCCTTTTCCTCATTTTTACTCTTCCAATTCTCTACCCCATCCCACCAGTTGGTGAGAAAGTGGCTGTGTGGTGCTTAGTTGCCAGCTGGGGTTAAGCCATGACAAGAATGATAAACAATTTAGAATTGGGAGATCTTTGCATTTGAACATCAAAATGAGAAACTTGGAAGTAATTAAGTGCAAAAGGAGACCTGATTAAAGAAAATTTCTTATTTAAACCTCAGTAAGTAATAATATTGTAATCGCTCACAACATAATTCTTTGCTATATTATTTTTATCTTCCATGCTGACATATTTACAATCCGCAGAATCAGAACTGAAGCAATTAGAAAACTGCTAGCTGACTAGAATCACTCTGGATTTTATTCTGTAAGGGGGCTTTGTGCCCTCAGCTGCCACAGATCTTCAGGGAACAAGAGAATGCTTAGCACTGTAACAATAATTTCTTTTTCATGCTGCTAACAGAATGAACAGAACCTACCAAACCTGGTGTGAAGTGAAGAGGGAGGCTGTAAAGTAAACAGTGCAGAAATTATCAAGTCAGTACTATATACTGCAATATTAGATAATATGTGCAAATTTCTGGAATACGTAGTAATTTTACTCAACAACAAAAGATGTTGCTGAAATAACAACATTTTGCAGGGGAACCACAGCCTCTGACCTTGTTTCTTTTTGCTTTATTTTTTAATTTTTCTTCTGTGTTAGCAAAACTTTGTATTCAGATGATTATATAAAAAATGAAATACCTTATCTCAATCACCTTAGATTTTTTCTCTTTTCTGTTCTTGCAACTTCGCATGTCTAGATGGAACAAATATAATACATTGATTCCACACATTTAGCACTGTCAAAAATGTTGCAAAGTATTTTCTGTTTAACTGTGACAATTGCCTACTGCGTCTGCACTATGAATGTTTTTTCTTCTGACATAAAATCATTGACAGAATTAGTCTGAAACCCAAATTCCTACCGAATTTTCAGCTGGAAACAAGGTACATTGAAAGGCTGTTACTCTTTTCTTTTCCCTGCTCTTCCCTTAAAAGAGGAAAGTGTTTTGTACAGAGCCAGAATAGCAAGCTGAGAGCCAATGCATGAAAATCTACTGTATCAGTCTCAGTAAGTTACTACATAATAAATTGCACTGTTTTCCTAGGAGTATAATGGCTTCAAAGTGGTTGAATTAACTCATAAGGGAGATGTTATGTTTGCATCTTAGGTTATGCTTTCTGTGTTTAAAGTGTTTAAACTGACAGAACTTTCCAAGGTCTTTATGAACAAAGTTTGCCTAGTTGCCTCACATAATCGTAGTGCCATTGCCACTCAGCTTCTATGAAAAAAACCCAAATCTCATGATGTTAAGGTTGACTGCTGTCACAAGAGTATTTGTGGCTTCTTTAGTTTTTTTATACTATTCTAATTGCTACTCATTTCACTTCTTTAGAACCATTAATCAAATGTTTACCGATTCCTCATGTTTGTAAGTATAGTTCTGACATTTATCTGATTCTAAATTGCATGCTCACCAGGCCAAAATTTTTCCTGAAGTATATCTTATTTGGGCTTTTTCTTGGTCAGAATTTTCTTTGAATTTAATAAATTAAAAAGCCCTTTGTCTAGCTCAGATTGATAGGAAGGAAATCCTGTGCTTCTTTGTACAGGCATAGGAACATGGACTTTTGGGACCCTCTAAGAGCTTTAGTGTTTCTTCTCATAAGTCACTGGTATTTGTTCTTTACCTCCAATATTCTTCTTCCTCGTGGTTTTGACTGGTTCTATGAGGTTAATGATTGTAGAGAAAAAAAAAAGTTTCAAAACAAAGCTATAGAACTTTAGGTCTTTGAATGAAGAAATAGTCAAAACTAAAACTCTAATTTTCTACTTGAAGACAGTAGTGGGAGGTAGTTGAAATAGTTTATGTCTTAGTTGCTTTATACTTGTGACAGAAATATTAAATTTCTGAAGTTTGCAATATGAATGTCACTTTATTTTTGCTTTGAAGTTTACATTTTCCCTATATGATCATTAGTTATAATGTCAGGCAAAATACTTTTTTTAAAGAAAGAGCAAGTACAGGTTCTCGAGAAGACAGAACATTTACTTGTAAGAACTGATATGCAGCAAACATATTTTATTAGTGCAGCAAAAACATCTATTAAAATAGCATTCTTGAACACCTGAAGCATATATTTTACCTGCTCTCATCATTGATATACTCTGTTTTTAGAATTCCGTGTGCATGGGCATTATATGAGCTCTCATGAATGCAGCCTTATCTTCTCAACAACTGTAGGTCCCACAGCTCCTGGGGTAGACTTTTGCTAGCTCAAGATGCAATTTCAAATGTACTGATGGTACATCTGGCAGTCTTTTCTCTTATAATCAGCTAGGGAGTCAAGGAAGCAAGCTGTTTTATTAATGATTTTATAGTAATGTTTATCTGGTTTAGCAACATCCTAATTTGTAACCTGGTTGCCATTTTTTTCCCCCATATATTCATATTGTGTGTCTATTTTCAGATGAAAAGACAGACAGTGCTGCTAATGAATTATTATTATTGATTATTCTCCCTCTTTGCTTTGTGTCTATTGCTTGAACCTAGTAGCAAATGTAAAGAACCAGAAACTCAATCATTTTGGTAGTTAAAGTGTGTTTGCATTCTAACATTTAGGAATAAAATATATCAAACTTGATATATGTAGGAGGAAAACAAATTAAGAGTTTTTTTGACAGAGTTGACTGGGAAATGTAATTATGTCTTGATAATCTTTGGAAGTTCTATTTATTTTTTCCTTTAACATGGAAATTTAAATGGAAATAAAATCTTTTTGCATGCATGAGAAAACTTCAATATTTCACCAATGTTTGCAGGTTAGATTTTTTTTTTAATCAATTTTTCTTTCTTTGGCAAAAAAAAGGTTACTTTTAATCAGCAGGTGTTTTTTTTTATTCCAATCGAAATTACTTGTTAATTCTATGTCTATAAAGGCATTATCTTAAGAAAACTTGTCATCACCATATCCATTCTATTTCCTCAGTTGCTGAGGTAGTGAAGAAATATACACAGTCTTTTGAGCACTCTGTTACTCAGAAAGAAACTGGCCAGAGATGCAATACCTTTGTAAAAGACTCCATTACAGATATTTGTTTGTCAATTTAGTCATCTACCCAAATCCAGGCTTTCATGACAGCATTATTGGTAGTTGTCTAATTTCAACACGCCTAGTGTACGTATTTCTATTACACAAATTGAGGTTATTGCCTTTCAGAAGTACAATCTGTCTGCCTAGGAGGCAGTTTTCATTATGAATATCTTTAGGAAATATTAGAAAATGTTGCCCATCTTTATGAAATCTCTTTAGGGCAGGTGGACTGCAGTAAAGGAAAGTCCAATGCACAGCTTTCTACAGTAGAATTGAAGAATTCCCAGAGAGCCATTTTTCATGAGTCAGCCTTTTCTGCCTTTTTGCAACTTGACAATAATTCATCTTCCTTTTCACCCTAATTCTTCTTACAAATATGCATACATATATATTGATAAAATATTCCTTATACAGAAATATTAATATTATATTTAGAAATACTATTTCACTTCTAGGAAAACCTGAATTTAGTCATGCTCAGTTGATGACTTTTTCTTACATAATCCCAATACTTTTTCAGGTTTTGAAGACGTATAGCAATGAAACAACGCTAAATTACACCCATAGAGAAAGATAAATTGAAATAATTTTGAGACTTAAATTTGTAACATACCTTTGAGATATAAAAGCAAAATTCATTTCAATGTTTAATTCCATTTCTCTCAGTATATCTTCAGCTTTGAGGGTATCCTATAACCTATAAAGAAAACATGAAGGATTTATGAAATTTATTTTCAAAAAACAAGTTTTAACACTTCAGAGAGTTATGAAAATAAGTGTCCATTAGAGATTAGATAATTAATTTATTATTTGAACCTGTGAAAATTACCTATCTGTTTAGACTCTATATCTTTAAAATAAACTTAATAGTTTTAGATAGATAGATGAAAGACTGTGTAGAGTCTAACATGCTTTTATCACCACAGTTTGGATATCCTTATTGTCTTATGGAGGAGACCTTAGGTGGAGACTTCCCATATAGACTTTAATCAAAGAGTCCATGAAAAAGCTACACTGGGAATATCCTGTGAAACATTGTGTGACTATGCTGGACAATTACAGGGTTTTTTTTTCTATTTTTAGTAGATGTATATTTATAAAAATATTTATGTGTAAATATATGTGCTGTAGCCAAAATGGGGACCTATTGAATACCGAAAGTAGATGTACTTTAAGTAAAATAAAATTAATATTTGTTTAGATTGAGTTCAGACATAAGCACAATAAAATAAAAATAATTGATGAGAGTATTTTGTAACATCGTAATGGCACCAATAGCCGTTGTCTTATATTAGTCAAACTGCAAAGGGTAAACAGAGACTGACCAAATGGGGTGCAGGTAGATATATGCTGTTAGTAAAATCCTCAAGAGAAGAACTAAGGATGCAGAGCAGCCAGTAAAGATGTCTGTTAAAACCAAAATAACCCTGAAGAACAGGCAAAATGTGTGTCTGCTAGGACAAGAAAAATCCTATGAAATAAGTAATCCTACAAGTCAGGATAAGTCCTGGCTCCAAAAATAAGCTGTAAAAAGCAGGTGAGATCACTCTTTTCTTTTTGGGAAGGGGAAAAAGGGTATAAAACATCAGTGATGAGAGAGGAAAGACAGGGAATGAAAGAAGATGGACCCTGGGGGTTCCTGCTTCCCTCATTAAATCTTGTGAAGAAGAACGTTGACCTCATAGACTAAGAACTGTGCAGGACTGCAGTCCTCGGTGCTATGGCACAAGATCTGTTGGAACTAATAGCTGGGTTCAAGACACAAGCAATAAGTGACAGTTGTTTCATATAAGTGCAGATAATAACTGAAAGTGATTGAGAACTAAGCACTTGGCAATGTGTTTTGTTAGTGAATATCAAATCATGCCAGGATGTTTTGAGGTTTGAAACTGGTTGATCTATCAGTCTTTCAAACACACCCCCATCACAGCAATTTCTAACTGTGTAACTGATCTACATATCTACAAATATGTTTGCAGTGATACATTATTCAACAGATGGATATATAAATGCAAACAACCATTTGGCTTGTCAAGTCCACTGTCAGGACTCGGTGAAGATGGCTCTTCCCTGGCAAATGAGTAGTCACTGGTAGCAGAAGGACCTCACCAGCCATGGCCAGTCCCATGTCATTATGATAGAGAAAGTGACACTGAAAAAAGGGTATGCGACAGGAAGACAGGAAGTGGTGATGTCATGGTTTAAGCCTGCTACAGCTGAACCAAGGACAGGGGATAATGTCATGTTTAACGCCTCTTTTGCGTCAGGGAATGTGCAGGACTAGGTGTCCAGAATATTTTAGATATGAAATGTGCTACAAAAGAATGGAAAATATAAGTGAAACAGCGCCTTTGTGACCTGGGGAAAAGACATTTCTTTCATGTCTTCAAAGCTGGTAGGAGGCATATTCAGTGTGTGTAAACTCTTGAATGAATCTAGTGTTTCAAAGCTCTTCACTTGTACTAGGATGCTTGATTTTGAGAACAGGAATTTGAAATATATCCAAGATTTTGTTGTTGTTGTGCTTAAGAGTTTTAGAAATTAATAAAAGTTACTACAGTGATTGATGGTATGAGAGATTGAACAAGCAGTCTTTATAAACTTAGAGTAGTCCAGATGCAAACATGACTTTGGATATTAGTGTGTGTTTAAAGAAAATAGCATCTTAATTAAGGCACTGGAATTATTCCCGTACTTTATGAAATGTTTTGAGAGTTGTCATTGAAATCTCAGTTTATAAGATCTCTCATTTATGAATTTGTGATTCTGTTGCAAATATTACAATTTAGTTTATAATGCAATTATAAGCTTAATCAAAATAAAATTAATATGACATTTTTCAAAAAACAGGCTCTGTAAACCTTTTTAATAATGTCTTTATATGATAAAATGTGTATCTTAAAAGATTTTTTGCTTTGATCAAAAACAACAATTTAATTCTCTCTATTTATATAAAGCTAAAGCAAATAAATGTCCTAGATTATCAATGTAAATCAGATAAACAAAGTCCACAACTGTAAATTAACTGTCTGTCAAGCTATATAGAAAAACCATGATTCTGACCCAGATAATTTTGAAAGGTAAGGTGGTTTGCTTTGTGTGGGTGTTTTGTGATTCATTTGGGTTTTGACGTAAGAATTAGCATTGCAAGTACATTGAATGAGTGCCCAATGAAAGTAGTTTTTACTTTCTGAGTGTTACTGCTAACATATGTTGGTTTGATTGAGAAGATTTAAAAGCTTTTCAAAGTCATTGTTTGAGGCTGCCTTTCTAGGAGAAAGCTTACTAATCCTACTAACAGTTAATAGTTAGTGAATGTAGTATGTTATTGTAGCCCTCAGCAAATCCACATTTTCAACAAATTCTCTAAAAAATTTTTCATTACCTGGTTTTTATACCTCACATATATTTCATTAAAAAAGAGTAATCCAGAATATTGTAAAAGTATGAATTACACTACTATGTATTTTTGAAACAAGTAAAAAAATCATTTAAACTTAGAATATCATAGATGAGCATGATTCAGATTTTCATTTCAAGTAGGTATGTATTTCTGTATATCTCAGTATATTATTCCATACAACCTACTGTAGTTTGCATATGAAAAACTCAGTGATATGCAGTAAAACAATATTGAGGTTCAAGATAAAGCTCTCAGAAAACACTAGAATTAAGTTTGGTTGTTTTATCCTATTACTCCTGCTTGTCTACACCTTGTAGGTTTTAACTGTGTAAGTGCATACTACCTCCCAAGGTTTCCTGTCTCATTGAGTGCTTGGAAGAAATTATTCTCATTTCTTTTTCTCTCCATATCTTTTCTCCCTTTCATCCTCACTGTCATCCTAGAGTTCACTTCCTGCATACTACCCAAATTATGAGCTGAATGTTAAATTATTAATTTCCTTGTAGGCCTTTGATATTTTCATGACAGTTACTCGGTTTCTTACAGATTGTAGTAATTGATTTTCCTAGTACTTCTGCACAGCTGATGCACATTTTTCTTCTTGATTCACATGTGGAAAATTGGCATCTTAGAGATATAAGGTAAACTAAGGAACACATCAAATAATTTGTCATTTTGACAAATCAAGAAAATTATCTTTTCATAGTGTTTTACTTATAAAACTATACGTTGACAAAGGAGTCTGCATTAATCTCATTTGCAGTGGTGAGTATTTATTATTTTTGAAAATATGGGTCTTAAGCTATTTCTGAGCTGAGGGATGTCTCCATAATTCTAAAGAAGGCAGGGAGTTCTGGCTTCATCTTAACTTTGTACAACTCACATTCATTCCTTTCTGCCTCCCTTCCAATGACCATATTTCTGTAGGAAGATGACCAGGAAAGATGCTATGGGTTCTCTGGACAGGTAAAGGAGCAGAATATAAAAGAATACTTCAGTTATGATCCATAGCCACTGATACTTGTCTCAAGCAGGGACCTAGGACTTACATGTATGGAGTGACAACTGCAGAGGTAATTTTCCTTTTATGACCTGGGTCTGAAGCATAAGTCTCCTTGGCACACCTCTTTTATGAACAATTTTTAGTGCCAGCAGCCTGATTAAATGATTCACTAGGATCCGTCTTTCTCTCACGTGCTTTTTCCTGTTATGATTGATATTTTTTGTTTTGTTGTATTAAAGACAGAGCTCTAAGCTCTAATTCATAGCTTTTCTTAGTCAGTCATACTTCTGACACCTCTGAAAATGGTACTTTGCATATTTTACCTGCTGTCACACAAAGTATTTCTCCAGCATGAGAATCAGTTCCTTAAATCAGAGCTTCTTTTTGAGAAGCTTATGCTATTTGTAACTGAGATTGATTGATAAAGTATTTAACTAACCTCACTTGGTCAGGGTCTTGTGACAACTTTGTATCTCTTAATTTCCAAGTAAGAAACAGGTTTTTTTAGACTTCTTAAAATTCTTCACCCAATCACAGTCCACCTGTGTGTTGAATGTGGACAAACTTTGCTTGCAAAATGGTCAGTGTGTATGTATTAATTACAATAACATAAAACCTATCAGGAAAGCTGCTGGTAAATTTCTGCTTTAAATTTCAGTAAAACAGAGATTTCCTTAAATCTTTTCTCAGACTTCACTCAAGGATTTCAGTTGCAAATTTTCAGGTAACTAACCTAAGGCAGACATTTGGCAGAGATAATCTCATCTCCATACTTCTAGTAACTGAAAATGGAAAAAATTGAATCCTGAGTTCAGAAGGTAGGGGAAAATTGTAAGCATAAGTGTTCCTAATTATGGTATGCTTGACAGTTTTCCAAATATGCAATTTATGGGGGAAAAATTATTTATTTCTTTTCTTGAATTGCTTTTTCTTCTTCTTAGGGGATAGTTAAATAAGACACATTCAAGGTATTTTCTTTATATGGGTCAATATTTTTAATTGATATTTATTATTTTAGGTGAATTTTTCAGTGTTTACTTGAGTGTCACAGAACATTAAATGGTAAAAACCATGTATGAAAAATAGAGACCCAATGAAATTTAGTTCTCTGACATACAAACTGATGAAGAAAAGTTTGAATATGAACTGGAAATTAATCTCTGTTTTACAGATTCCTTCCCGGGAAAGCTATTCCATATATTCTGAAGTTAAATACCTCTACATGGTTCAAGCATGACTAAAAAATAAATCAAACTGAACACTCCCAATTTAATAAATTCTCATAGACAGAAGCTGTTTGACAGATTATTTAAATTATCATCTCTAGAAAAGAATAAAATATTGGATTTTTACCAGAAAAGTGATTATTTTACAAAGACTTGTGTTAAAAAGCTGTAACATATGCAGCTTTTTAACTGTATATGGACCATAGCAGAATACTAGAAGTGGGTATTATTTTGGGTGGTTTTTTTTTTTTTTGGAAATCAGTTGTAGCAAATGCTTACTCCTTGAAATTCTTGTAGGAAAGATAAAAACAAGGCAAGAATGGTTCTTTTTTTTCATGTAACATACAAAGATATGCCTGCCCTCGCTGATAGGCATATGTCAGAAAGTATGGTTTCACCAACTGGAAGGCTTTCCACTTTATTACATAGTCATACAAAGACAGAGTGTAAAAACTCTTTCTTAAAGGCAGTGAAGATATTGGAGACTAGCAGGTACAATGAAGATAACACTAGTTGTGTGATTTGGACATTCTGCACTGACATCAGCCAGGACTCAAATTTGAAAACACTCAGAAGAATAGAATAGATAAGTTTTATAATTTAATTCACTGGCCGAAGACAAAGATTGAACTTCTTCACCAAAGTCCAACTCAATTTTTGCAGAGAAAACTCACAGCAGTTAATCCCAAAGGAGTGCTTACAGATACCTCCATGTATTGTGGACCATGGATAAGTATGGTCATAGCATGTACATAAGCAGACCAATGAACTATAGGCAATTTTTCTAATCCCATTTTGGGTAACACCTTGACTTTTTGTAGACCAAACTCAACAACTATTTTTTTTTTATAACTAATTACTACTTGACACAAAGATGGTCACTAGACTTACATGTAAAGATGCATGTTACTGTGAAGCATATTTAAAGTCTAAATTCACATGTCCCCTGTACATGTACATGTACATTCTTCATCTGAGGAAGTTGCATCCAAAATGATAGCAGCTTTCCAGGCAGATTACAGCAGTGTTACTAGAGCAGCTACAGTGTAATTAAGGTTAAGAATGGATGAAAAGCAGTGACAGAACAAAACCTTCGAAGGACGGAGATATATTTTAAAGGGGACTATGAGGCTGCAAAAGAAAGGAAAGGCAACTTCAGTATAATTATAAGTGCAGGCTGAATATGCTGGGAGAAAGGTTTGAAAAATAGCTGTCATATGATTTGTCTCATTCATTATACAGCTTATAAATTCTGCCACAGACTAACTGCGATTCCTACAAGGCAAGTTCTCTTAGCAATATTGCTTCAGTAGCAGACCCATTTATTTTTGTGGACTGAAGTACGGAACTTAACTTAAAAACTTAAATTCTGTGCTCATATCGTTCTCAGAGGCAGTAAACCTGCTATATACTGCAACAGCATATCAACTTACTATGTTCTGTAGTTTGCTCTTCTCTGGGAAGATGGGATCTGGATAAGATAATTCATTGTGTTTGTGGCAAAGTCTGAAGACATTTTTGTTTGTGTTAATGACAAGATGGTGAAAGTACAGGTGAGCTGTTCAAAGATGTACAGTTAACATAATTTATCAGATTGGTTTGCAGTTTCTCTTCACTCTTCTCTATCACTGCTCATGTGAACTGTTGAAGATGTTTAAAATCTGTTTTGGTAAGTGGGACCTAAGCCTGAACAAGCTTAATCATTAGTGAAATAGATTTGAAATGAAAAAAATAAAAAAGCACAAAAGTAATCTGTGCATGCATTAGTTTATATTCATACATATATCTGCAGAATAGTTTTATTTTGTCATCTATTTCTCATGTTCTGCAACAGTAGCCCAAACACTTCTATGCTTGTGAAAAACTGAAAATTCTTCAGTACAAACATTTTGTAAAATTAAGCTCACATTTTAAAATAATTCAGAATAAAGTGCCACCATTATCTAGCTCACCTTGCACCTGTGATAATTCTGTCGCTCAAAGGAATGTGAAAATTGGTAACAATATGAAGGCAGCAGTTGTTCTGACAGCTGAAGCATGAACTGAATCTGTCTAGCAAAATTAGCTTAGTATGGTCAAATTGCTTTTGCTTTTTAACTGTATATGGGCAATAGCAGGATACGATATGTGTGACTTCCACATCAGTTAAGAAACATATACTGGAATTACATAACAAGTTGCTGTGGCCATTAATAAACAATAGGAAAAAATAACTCAAATCACAGCCTTTTTTTTTTTTTTTTTGGTAACAAAACCTTCACTGAAGCTCTTCACAGTTTCCGTTTTTCCTCACACTATTGTAATTAAACTTCTGCATGGAATTTTATTCCTCAGTGATGTATAGGAAAAAAAATCCTATTATATCTTGTTTCTCCTTATGGCACTGTGGTAGTTTAAAGTTTTACATTTGTTAGAAACCCCTCCAGTTGTTAAGTAAGTGAGTAATTTTTCTTTATTTAGCAAGTAAAATGACATAGATCCATCTTGAATATAGATGAAGCAAGTAAATAGCCAAAAACCTTCAGAAACCAGAATGAAGTTGTTCCAACTAGATTCAGACTCTTAAAAAAATTGTGGAACTGTAAAAATGGGTTTTCCTTGAAAATATGTGTTGTTTTCACTGTCTTTGAAATGTGTTTTACACAACAGGATTCTCTCAGTAGTTTCCTATGGGTTTTTTTCCTCTGGGTTTTTGTTGGGTTTTTTTTGGGGGGGGGAGGGTGTTTTTTGCAGAGTGGTTTTTATTTTGGGGGGTTTTTTTTCTATTTTTTTCTGAAGAAAGATAGATCATAGATAACTTTCAAAATAAAAGATGGACCTGCTCAAACAGGTCCATGTCTTATACATAGGACTCCAAAGCTGGGAGCATTATTCCAGGTAGAGGCTCATCAGAGTGGAGGAGCAGAATCACCTCCTTTGACCACGCTTCTTTCGACGCAGTCCAGGAGACGGTTGGCTTTCTGGGCTGTGAGTGCATGTTACTGGCTGAAGTCCAGCTTTTCACCCACCAGTACCCCCAAGTCCTTCTCCACAGGGCTGCTCTTAATCTCTTCTTTCCCCAAGCTGTATTAATACCAGGGATTGCTCTGACCCAGGTTCAGGACCTTACACTTGCCCTTGTTGAACCTCATGAGGTTCACATGGACCAACTTCTCAAGCTTGTCCAGGTCCCTCCGGATGATATCCGTTCCCTCAGGTGTGTCAACTGCTCCACTCAGCTTGCTGTTACCTGCAAACCCGCTGAGTGCGCACTCTATCCCACTGTTTGTGTCATTGATGAAGATACTAAATAGTACTGGTTTCAGTATTGACCCGTGAAGGACATCATTCACCACTCATCTCCATCAGACATCGAGCCATTGTCCCCTACCCTCTGGATGCAACCATCCAGCCATTTCTTTGTATACTGAACAGTCCATCCTTTAAATCCATGTCTCTCCAATTTAGAGAGAAGAATGTTGTGGGAGACCAGGTTAAATGCCTTAGAGAAGTCCAGGCAGATGACATCCATAGTTCTTCCCATGTCCACTGGTGTAGTTACTCCATCATAGAAGGCCACTAGGTTGATCAGGCATGACTTTGCCTTGCTGGAGCCAGTAGTAAATACATTTATTTTCAATCAATCAGTGGAATGAAGGGCATATTCTGAATGTTTTAACCCAATAAATAGATTTTGTACAGCATGTGCTGCAAAGCATTAATCTGTATCTTCTTGGTTCTATTTTGATTAAGCTGTTACCAAAAATGAAGTACAGTAAAGGGGAAAGTACTTAAAAACAAGTGCCATTTGACATGACCCGTGAACTGCTTCTGTCTTTTCAAAACTTCATGCAAATGCTTACATTAAATCATCTAGAAGGTGACTAACCTTAATTTTGGAGAGCTCAGCAATGTTACAGGTGATTATTAGAAGCTACATAGATATTCCTCATTGATGAATGGCATGCAAATTACAATTTAGCATTTGGTGGGTATCCACCTGGATTCCAAAGCATGACAAAATACAGTAGTCAAGCCCCAGATGGTCATAGTGTAGCTATATACATTTTAGACCTACTGGATTCTGGTATATTTTATACGTAACTGCTATTACCTCCTAAGAAGCTGAGTAAATACTCAGGCAGTTAGGTTTTATTAATATTCATGATACCATAATCAGAGTGTTACCAACATACGAGCTGACTCTTTTACTGCCAGTACGTCTATTTACTCTGTATTCTGTGCAATGTAGACTCACTCAAAGAACAGACAAATACCACAGACTCTGTCCACATGACACTACTACTACTCTGTCTACAGTAACCTTTGTCAAGCCCTCAATTTTATTTTCTGACCATGACGTTCAACCAGAGGCTGAAAGTTTCTGTTTTCTTGCAAACATTAGCTTATGTGAACTAAGCAACAGGAAATTATAATGGATTGAAATTGACCGTGACAGGGCTGAAAGTTCAGCAATTTATTTTATCCTTATTTCCTTTTGAGCACTATCTTCAGCTTTACTCAGGAGCACAGCAGATATGTTCTACTTTTTCCAGATTTGATTTTGTTTCACACAGACCAAGGGGCAACCAATTTTCCTTCTAAAAGTGAAGAACTATCAGAGTGAAGAAGAGTATATACTGGAGTAATCCCATGACAGAGCTATTGACATCCTAACCTTTCTTTTACAGTTTGCAAGTCAGTGAGTATTCTTTCTAGCAACTCCAGATAAAAAGCATCTTATGTCTGAGAGCCATGATAACAGAAAGATATGTTTCTTCAGAAGTGTACTGTTTCAGAAAGAAAACTTAAATGGGAAAAATGTATAGTCATGAATGTCACAGAGAAAACAAAGCTGCAGTGAGAGTGCCTGCAGGCTGTAGGATCAGCAACCTTAGAATGGAAAATGTCGTCATCATTTCCTTCAATTTCAATATTTATTATTCTCAAATTGTTCTTTTCCATAGCAGAAGAATATAATAAAGGTTGCTGTTGATGAAAATGACACTCTAATTGATAATGTCATTTAAGCTGTGCTTATTAGACACCAAAACCTGACAGTAGCAAATGCAAATATTAGATATTCATTACTGTAAACTGCCAAGATGCTATGAAAATTTGTGGATCAGTTGTTAGAATCTGCATCTTCGAATATTTGCTGAATAAGAACTACTTTAGTACATAGCTGGCCCTCTGCTACTCTTGAGTAAAGGGTATGTTATTCTTATGTGTTTTCATTTATATTGTCCCTTGAGTTTTCTTTCACTAAGATGGTGAGAAGTGTTTCAAGAAAGGAAGGGGGTTGTCACTCCTGAAAGAACAAACTCCCTTCACTCCATTAAATTCAGTTCTATTTGTATAAAGAATGCTTATACCCTGGCTTTCTACTAGAATATTTTCTCCCACTGTCTTGCCTGCTACACCAGTAATTTGCCAAGAGCACACCTACTGATGGGAGTAAAAGATGTGTACAGCAGAACACAAAATCAGTACTGAGGAAGTTAACATAGTCCTTCTAAATCCTTATAGTTTGTAGATTTCTTGAGAAATTAAGCCACATTCTTTTCTACCTCTTTCCTTCTTGCTCAAAGAAAGCAAGAATCTTGCTCATATGTAAAGAATATACATGTGGCTGAGGAAGAACTGCTTATGATAGTTGAGCTGAGATAGATCTTTCTATTATATCTCTCCCGGGCACCTATGTAATGAAAGTAAAGTTTCTGTCTTTTCATATGCTCTTTATCAAGGTGAAAATATCACATCCTGGACAAAACTCATTGTTCTACAGGGTTTATTTTGGAATTACTCATACAGGAATAGATGTTAAGGTGATAAAACATTACTGCAGAAAGTCCTGAATAAAGTAGAAACACAACCTAATATCATGTCATCTTTACTCGCTTGACATTAATTCTGCAAGTGGTGTTAAAATATAAGAAGTTATAAGGTGTGTGTGAGGGTGAAGTTTTGTAGTCTTTAGCAATATGACTTCATTGCTCACATTTTCCATGACTACTCTTTCACTGTCATATTATTTCAGTCTTCACATAGTGAAAGGCAAAACCCCAGTCTATGGGAGAAATCAGTGTACAAAAGCCTTTGTTGAAGCAGCTGTATTTATATGCTTTGCATAAAGCTTAGCGGTTTAAGATACAGTAACAATATGCTTCATTTTACATAATTTTCTTGTTAATTTTGAACTTTTCATCTTCAGATAAAGATGATTATAGCATCAGTAGCACCAGTATCTCCTACAAGTCAAACTACTTGTATAGGTTAGGTGCTATTTAAAGGTTAAGGACTTCATTGTGTTCCTCTCTCTCTTTCCTTTCCTTTTTTCTAACTGACACAAATAACGGCTTCTGAGAGGAGACAGAAAATAGGTTAACAATAACCTCCCAGGCAGGAATCCTAATGAGATTCAAACTTGTCCCTGTCTCATCTTCATTTCTTTTCCTGGCAGGTATGATTGCTTGTATGTTAGATGTCCTTCGTGAAATATTTCTTTGGAAATTATTTTTTACAGGGTATGACACACATAAAAAAGAAGAGAGAGGAAAACCTTGATTAAAAAATCTGGAGCTGTGTTGCATTTGTTTTTTATGCACTTCAAGACTGATCTCTTCACATGACTATCCTGCATATTTTTTCGTCTTTCTGCATTGTTTCAGGGCTGATAGCTTTTAATTCAGAAAACATAACTGTTTTTTCTCAGTTGTGAAAAATTTCATTCCTTCTTACTGTCTCAGTTTCCTGTTACACATTTGTAACTGATCACTGAATAATCTTGTGTGTATATATATACACACCTTGTATAGATTTTTTTCCTCCCCAGTTCCATTGTGTTGAGTATACAATATTCCATTGCCTATTCATACTGTACAGTGGGAACTTTGACAGTCAACTTTACATTTGCAAGCAAAAAAAGGACTCTTTTCAAGTCCTTGTTCTTAGCTTTTGTAGCTGAACAATCTAAAGTAAATGATATTAAGGAAAATTATTTCTATTCCTAAAGCAGTTGTTAGTTATTGCTGTCACTTTTTTTTAAATGAAGGTGTTCTCAAAAGTCAGTTGAATGGCTAGTGGTAGTCTTGACTGTCCTGGGTTCAGCTGGGAGAGTGGCGGAAAGGGAGAAAGTGAGTTGAGTGAGAAGCTGTGTGGTTCTGAGTTATCAGCTGGGCTTAAACCATGACATTCATGTACTTGCTGGTTCTGACCAGCATAGGCCAGAGTAGTAATAGTATTATGCCTCATCCAAAGGGAAGTTAGATGATATGAGAGGTGGTCTTTAAAAAAAAGTTACTATTAAGCCAAAATATGCACTCAGACTTCATATTTTTCTGAATGGAGACAGAATTTCACAAATGCAGCAAAAAATACAGCAAAAAATACTATACTGCCCACACTGCTGGATTTCCACTGGACTGTTCTCACATTCAAAAAGATTAAATATATCATGTGAAAAGTTCAGATCCCAGATGCATGGCTTTTGGTTTCATAAAACAGTGAAGCACTTAACGGAAGCTGTTAGCTCTTCTTTGTAAGGGATGGCACAGGAAAACATGCTAATGATGAAACAGATGACACAGTGATTGCAATGGAAAAATTAAACATTACACAATGTGCAATAAGTCATTATATTTTATATAACCATCTTGTAATTTCTGAAAGCATATTCTTCAGTTTTCAATTTCACTTTCCATGTGTGACAAAGCAACTTGCGAAGAACAGCTATGGCTGCAAATTGATCATATGAGCTTTGGATGACCGGAAATGTGTTATTGATTCTCTTTCTGCTTTATATTCTTTTCTGTCCTAAAGTCTGGCTCTATGGCTGACCTCAAGAGCAGCAGCAGTAGCCACAGCCATATAACCAGTCAGCCTTAGACCAGTCAGTCTCACCTCTGTGCCAGGC
>NW_009935104.1:16116-18511 GCF_000696875.1 Nestor notabilis | reverse complement strand
TGTCAGGCCTTGGGGCTGAGGGGAGGCTGGAGCTCACCACGGGTGCCAACACCAAGAGGTGACAAGCAGAGGGTGGGACAGCTTAACTGGGATAATAGAGCTGCTCAGGGCAGCTGCAGGCAGGCCTCCCTCCACTCAGGAGCGGAGGCTATCCCAGAGGGTGATCAACATTCACCCGGTGGGGTGTGCATAAAAGCAGTGATTACACCCTGCCAACCCACACCAAGAAAAAGAACATAAGGGAGATTGCTTCCTTGTGACCCCTTCAGGTGACGTGAAAAAAGGAGCAATTCCCACTGCCTGTGCTGGTCTATGGTGTTTACCTGTTTTTTGTTGTTTCTTTATTGCAATCCTTCTTTTACAGATGGGTCTTCGTGTGGGAGAAGGGCTACCAGGAAACGGACTCTGTGGTCAGTTCTGTAACTACAAAGGTGAAAGGAGTAACGCTGACAAACACATCCGCCTTGGGAGCCACGGTCTGGGATGTGGCTGACTATGTCATCCCTCCTCAGGTATCAGCCACTTCCACATGCAGAGAGAGGGTTTTCTAACAAGCAGCTAGTGCTCTGCCAAAGTCCAGCGAGGTCTGGAGCAGCTTTGGCTCCGGTGTGACCTTGATATGAGAGAATGAAGCAGCTTTGCTGCAGATCATGTTGAGGACCTGCGCCACTAGCCCTGGGGAAGCTTGTTTCAAGAAAACTATGCCTGTGTGTTTGTATAGGAGGGAGAATTAGGCTTCAGGAGAAGAGTTTCAACAATAACCACATGTGCTCCTTCTTACTGCTTTCTAAAGCAAACAACTCAAAGTTAACTTCTTGGCAGAAACCCCAGGAACAGCCTGCAAGTCACTTGATCCGGAACTGAACGGGAGGTATTGCTGTAGTTACTGATTGACTCTGTGTGTGTGAATGTGGGCTGTACATGCAATATGTTCAGGGTTGGCAGGGACAGCCAAGCTGCTGGTTGGGGGTCACTGTGTCTGCATGAGGTGTCGTGCAGGTAAAAGTGGCAGATTTAGCCAGGTTTTGGCTGAGTGATCGTATTTGCATGTCGGTAGAGAAGAAGCAAGCAACAGATCCTGAACTGTGCAGATCTGGAGATAGTGGAAGTGGTGCTCCCTGGAGAAACCAACAAGGACTGGTCAAATTTCTAATAGATAATTGCAAAAAGAGTGGGAGTTGTGCTTAGGCTTGCAGCTGGAACTTGGTTTCTGCCTCTGCCTTGTGACTCCCTGAGGAGCTGTGTGATCTCTGTTTTCATATGTGAATGAGGAAGTTTGGGCCAAGTGGGAGGACAGAAAGGGTTGATAGTCCCACAGTCCTTTCTCCACATAAAGGCAGTGGCATCAGGCGATTTATGTGGGAATCTGCTCCTTCAGTGCTACACCAGCACTGCCCAAAGCAAGTCTCCTCTGCAGGGCTCTGTCAGCAAAGCCGTTTGACACATTTGGATACTCTTTGCAGGCTCACTCTTAAGTTTCCTTCTTGTTTTGCATATTCAGGAGGAGAACACTGTGTTTGTCATGACCAATGTGATACTAACAATGAACCAGCGCCAAGGCCGCTGCCCAGAGGTAGGTACAGGATCTGCTTATATCCTGCCTTGTCTGGGTGGGAGTGTGGGGGAGAGAGTTGGTAGAATTCAGTGTCTATTGTCCCTTTCCAGCTTCCAGATGATAATACAGAGTGCAAGGTGAAGAACAACTGTGTTCCAGGATATGCCAGCACCCACAGCAATGGTAAGAAGCCTGCTGCAAGGGCTCCTTTCAGTGTGTTGTGATACCTCTGTGCTGTGTCTTGCCTCCTGTGAGGGAAACAGCATTTCACTTCAGTCTCCTTGTTCTCATTCTCTCACATCTAAGAGAACTGAATGAGAAGCTCAGGTGTTTCTTCTGGGGGGAGAGCAGATGGGCTTAGTCTGTGTTGAGTGGATGCTGGATAGATGTGTGCTTTGGCGAGTTAGCAAACAAAGGTTTCAAGACCTTGAGTCCATGAAGCAGTACTTCATGTAGATGAGGATTTAACTCAGAAGAAGGATGTGATGCTTCTTTCTCTGAAATTGCACTACAAATTGCAGTGGGGGTCTTGGTACTGGCACTTCACCTCCAAGCAGATTGCTTTTACCTTATGGAGTGAGGAGATATCACAGGGCAACTACTGCCTCTCTGTTTTTGCTTGGTAGCATCTCCATTCACATGTCTTTCCAGGCATCCAGACTGGGGAGTGTGTACCCTACAACAGCACCATTAAGACCTGTGAAGTCTTTGCATGGTGCCCTGTGGAGAATGATTATCACGTACCCAAGTGAGTGCCCTGTTCTCCTTCTCTACATTGGCCTTCCTGAGAGGAGGCTAAGCAGTAGGCAGACATACTTACTTTTCCTGTTGTTTTGTAGG
>NW_009935104.1:10558-16085 GCF_000696875.1 Nestor notabilis | reverse complement strand
AAGCTAAGAACTTCACCATTCTGGTGAAGAACAACATTTTGTATCCCAAGTTCAACTTTAGCAAGTAAATAGTGTGGGGGGCATTGCACTGTCTGGTCTCTTGGACAGTAAAGGGATGCTGGAGGAGTGGAAGAAGATGCAGCAGATCTCTCTCTCTGTTCCCTTGTAGGCGAAACATCCTCCCCAATATCAACTCCAGCTACCTCAAGAACTGCATCTATGACTCTCAGACAGATCCCTTCTGCCCTATCTTTCGATTAGGGAAAATAGTTGAAGCTGCGGGGCAGAACTTCCAGGAAATGGCTGTGGAGGTATTTGGCAGACCCTTTTTTTTGGGCCTCAGCTCTGTAGAAGAGGAGCATTAGGTGGTTGTCCCGTTCTGCCTGGTGGCATCAGGCACAGGGCACAGAGTAGCTGCAGAAGGGTGGGCTGCTCTGGCCAGGTGGACTAGAGTGGGTTCTACTTAACAAATATTTGGCCTTGTCTTCTTTGGGTGGGATGATGTGCAAGGCCCTTCTGTAGCAGGGAGAAAGGGTGTTTGACTGGGACATGGGTCAGCAGATCAGGGTCCTGGTCAGCAGAGGGCCTAGTGCTGGGCTGGTGGAGCACTTGGACTGCTCACCTTCTCCTCTCCTTTACTTGGCAGGGTGGAGTCATGGCGCTGCAGATCAACTGGAACTGCAACCTTGACAGAGCTGCATCCCACTGTGTGCCAAAGTATTCCTTCCGGCGCCTGGACAACAAGGACACTGCTCACACCGTCTCGCCTGGCTACAACTTCAGGTAATGTGGCTATGGAGGGCACCTCGTGTCCCTGAGGTGTTAGGGGCTGCCCCTGTTGTTAGGGGCTGCCTGCACTCCTACAGCTGCAGGTACTCCTTGAGCTTGCTGTAAAACTTGGGGGTTTCTCTGCTGCTGTGGAACACAGAGCAGGTCAGATCCTCAATGTGTGCAAACAGCAGTGGAGAGGAAAGGTCAGTGAAGCTCCACTCATTGCATCAGTGTTTGAGTCTTATTTGCATGGCCTTTTGGGCCAGCCTCCCATGGCTTGGCAATGTGAGAACTGCTGCAGGGTGTGCTGACGGGGGGAGGTTTGAGGGTGCTGGGGTGTGGAGGTTGGAGATGAAGCGTCTCCTTCACTGTGCACAAGGGAAACCCAACCTCTATAAAGTGGCTCTGCACCAGGAGCATCCACCATAAACACATTCTGGCCAGTACGAGTAGGTCCAGCACCTCCAGTAAAACCACCAGTACAGAGCTGGGCAGCTGGTTGCATCCAGACTCGGAGCTGTAATAAGGGATTAGGCACTTCCTGAGATCCTTGAAATAATTCCACTCGCAAGGAAACATGGCTGAGGGCTATGCTTGCTTCTAGAACCACAAACTCTCAGTTAGCACAGGGGATCTCTCTGGTGGGACGTGAATGGGTTCACTGGGAAGCTGCTGTCATACGGACTTGTGTTTGGGAGGTGCCAGGCCTGCAGGTACTGGGGTGCTGGGTGAGACTGGCTGGAGGAAATGACAGCCTGGCTGGGGTGGGTTCAGAAGTGTTCTTGCTAACTCCAGACCATGTGCAACCTCTTACCAGTCCTTTCTCTTTTCTTCCACTCTCTTCTCTGCTTCCTCCTGGCTTAGTCATCCATGCGGTGGAGTAAGTCTGATCTCACTATTCTCATCCACTTTCCCTATATTGCCTGCGAGGGACACTGTGTGGGACAAGGAGCAGCCTTTGTGTGCCAGGCTGAGCGGTGCTGCCTGCTCCCGGCCCTGCCCTCTCGTGGCTGCCTGCACTCCTGCAGCCTCCTGCTTGCCTCTGTCTGAAGGGGCTGATCCTCATGTGTGGCTGAGTTTCTTCCTGTCTGTCCTTCTGCTTTCTCCCTTTCCTGTGCTTTGCAAGTTCCCTGATTTGGCTTGTGCTGTTGTCTCAAATTCGCCTCTTTGGGGCTTTTCTCCTATATGTGCTTGCCTGCATGACATCTCCATCATTTTGGTGCTTCCAGACAAGCCCCACGTTCAGCCCATCCTCTTGGGACGGGGGACACACCTAGGTGTGTTGCATGATCACATAAGCAACCTCACAACTTTCCAGCTGAGCTCTGACCTGTCTTTTCTCTAGGTTTGCAAAGTACTTCAGGGATAGTAATGGCACTGAATCACGAACACTTGTCAAAGCTTATGGCATCCGCTTTGATATCATAGTGTTTGGAAAGGTGGGTGACTTAATTCCTGGAGGTCTTGTGGTGAGGGCTTTCGGAGATGCTGAAAAGCATATTCACCCTTATAACCATCTTCTAGGCAGGAAAATTTGATGTCATTCCTACCATGATTAACATCGGCTCTGGCTTAGCGCTCTTTGGCGTGGTAAGTGAGCCTGTCTGCTCTTGGACTCAGTTCTGGGTTAGTGCCTCACTCCTGAGGATTGTTGTTTCAAACTCTTTCACTCTCCCCCAGGCAACGGTGCTGTGTGACATTGTTGTTCTCTACTGCATGAAGAAGAAATACTACTATCGGGAGAAGAAATACAAATACGTGGAGGATTATGAACTGGTGAGTGTCAGTGAAGGCAGAGTTGCTTCCTTCTCAGCCTGGAGAGTTTCTGAAACAGGATGTAGAAAGCCCACATCAAACAGGGATTTTGAGCCACTGCTCTGAGGAAACTTTGTTACAGAAGCTAATTTTTACCTCAAAGCTGTTGCGGGGAGGAGCACAGAAACAAATATTGTCATGTTTCCTGGGCAACCACTCTTGGAGAGGGAAATGTATGTTCAAGAACTTGTCATGTTCCCACTGCACCTCTTTTTTGGGTTGCAGTCCTTGGCAGTTGCCTTCTGAGAGCTGTAGATGACAGCTCTGTCCCTATCAAATCCTCCCTTCTTGGCTTTGGGGACTCCTGCTGCTGTGAACAAACCCATTCAATGGGTTGGTATTTTCTAGGAGGAATATGCTGACAGCCACAGCTACAGCTCCCTCCAGGACCCAAATGATCTCTTTGGCCAGTAGAAGGACTTAGTGAGGTTGTGTGGCTGGTACCAAGCGTAGAGCTTGGCCCTGCTGCTCTGGGTTTGCTGGGAAATGTTGCTACAGAGGGTGGATTTCTGAATCAAAAGACCTTGTGGCACTGGAAGGTAAAGTCTTAAGTAGTGCAGAGGGGTTTATGTGAAAGGAAGGGAAGGAAAGAAGATATTTCTGGTAGAAACATGTAATCTCTGATCCTTGCAGGGAGTCGGTGAGACGTATGGAACAGACTCCTGACCTCCTGCTGCTACAGCACCAACTGCTGCTGTGAATGTTACTCTGACCCTGCTGTGAGACCCACGCCCTCTACACTGGGGAACAAACCTGAGAAGGGGACTTTTTCTTCACTACTTTTCGCTACTTTAGCTGGCTGGAGCCAACCAACACCAGAGAGAAGAACTGGCTCTGCTCTTTGGCTGCTGCCTTTCCAGGTTAATTGCACTAAGCACAGAGGGAGAATTGTGCTTTTATGCCAGGCCTCTGCACTGGCTAAGCTGGGCTGGGGACTGCTCTGACATTCTCATTTTGACAGGCCTCCTTTCTGGTAGCAGAGAGCACAGGGTGACAGGCACAGAATCTTCCTTACAGTGAACATGGCCCCTGCCAGGTCTTGCCTAACCTTGGGAGAGCAGCTCTTTGCTGTTGTCAGCTCACTTTTCCTTACCCTGAAGGATTGTCATGCTTAGCTGAGCCTGCACCTACCCTTTAATCGTGTCTCCAAGCTCCAGTGGCCACAGACTGAGACAAAGCAGTGGCTGGTGCCATTGTGCTGTGGTAAATGGCTCGCTGGTTACAGATTATTGTATTTTTTTTTCTGTTTTGTCGATTTCTGTGGTACTACTTTAAAATTTACTTTCTTTTTAATAAAATATTACCATCTCTCAGCCCTCTTAGAGTCCTGCAAGCTGGGTTTTGCTTGTTTATTTTTCCCCAGGGGGAGAACCTGTGAAGGTTAGGGCCAGTGAACTTTGTTTTACACAGGTACCATTACTGGGAGCTATCAAACCCAGTGCTGCTGTCTGTTTGGCCTCTTGGTTCTCTCAAGAGTGATGCAATGTGTACAGCTTCTGCTCCACCTCAGATCTCTTAACACCTTCTTTGGGTCTGTTGCATTAAAACCGTATCCAAGGGAAAAGGTTTGACAGGTAGAGGTCAGGGTGGGTTAGTTGAGTGTGGCTCACCTTTTTAGTCTTTATTTGCCTGCTACTGCTGAGTATCCCAACTCAAATGAGACAGAATCAATGCTCCAGTCTGTACATGTGACTGGCCCAGTTTGGATGATGCAGTGGCTGGAGAGCCGCTGCGGTCTCATCCTAACCCCAGTAATGGCAGAGCACCAACCTTCACTAATGCAGGAAGGTGCTTTCAGGCTTCTCTTCCAACAAGGAAACTCTCAGAGCTTGATAAAGACCAGTCAAACAGGATAATGGTTCCACTTGATCACTACCTCTGGGTTTGGTTGCATGTCATTTATTTCAACTTGTACAGTGAAGCTTGAACAGCTCTGTGGAAAAACACTTGGTTGGTTGTTTTTTTCCTTTCTTCTTAGGTAATATAATTTAAAAGTGGTAAATACACAGTATTTAAACTTGATACACCTGATAAAGTTAAATGCATAATAAAGGGGTAGGAATGAAACACAAGCCTTGGTCATTAAACAAACAGTATAAAAATCAGCAATAGTTCAGGACCTTAGAAAAGAAACAGATCAATTGCCTGATAGGTAAGAGGGGACCACCAAGGAAAACTACTCAGACAAGAGGCCTGGTTTCCCCTCAGCGCTTTCCTGTGTGCTTTCAGAGCCAGAAAGGCTTAGTACCCACCATTAACCCTACAGTCAGCACTGGGCTTGCTTGAAAAGGGGAAGGGAGTTGGGGAAATCAAGCTAGAGCCCAGTTCCAAGGCACAAGCAATATGTTTACTTCACTATAAGAAAGAAGCTAGCTCTACTACAAAGGAACAGCCGCTGGGGAACTGAGCAGATTGCTATATACAGCACAGCTTCTCTAACAGGTCATGCAGTTAGACAGCCCTTCCTCACACAGCCACACTTTATGCTTTCAACAGAACTCATCAGCAAGAACAACTGACATCGAGTTTGTTTCAGAGATGTGCGTTTGGCTGCTGCCTGCCCGGAGCTCGCACCGAGAGACGATCGTTTTGGAGCTTGAGGATCCTCCTGAACCAAGCCCGTGCTTGCTGTAAGACACTGAGCTACGGTAGTGCCTGAGACCCAGTGGCTTTGTGGCTGGGCATCGAGGAACTGGTACAGTTTATTCTGTTCAGAAGCTGCGTTGCACCTGACAAGCCTGTTTGGTAAGTGTAAACTCTCTCACTAGGCACCCGACAGATCACACGCCACAGATACGCAGCACAGAGCACCTCTACAACTCACCTCTAACAAACACATCACACACGTTACTATGCACCAGCTACAAATAATCAGATTCCCTGATTCTTTTTGTTTCTTTTTTGTTTTTGGCAGAACAAGTCCATTTGCAGGGTTAGAGGA
>NW_009935104.1:267-10527 GCF_000696875.1 Nestor notabilis | reverse complement strand
GCAGTGAGAAGCCCTGTTTAGGAAGGGGGGAGCAGGCAGCTGTAGTAGTGCTGGCACCCAAGTTACCTGTTTGGTTTTCCCATAGCTGAAGCTGCAGGGATTTGGCATAGCCTTAGAGGAAAACAGGAGGAAAACAGTGCGTGTCTTATGGCTCCAAACTCCATAGTACTGCTCCTAAACCACAAACCACCATGACTGGCTTCGGAGAGAGGCCAGCCCCAAAATGTTTCAGTAATAAATTGTGATTTAGGGGGAGCATTGCTTCAAGTGATCAAAAGATGTAAGTGCCAGTTTGTGTAGGCACCCGTGCACTTGCTAACGCTGTCCTGGCTTTAACAAAGACCTGTCTTAACCAGGAAGCTGCAGTGGGGACAAGGACCTCGGCACGCTGCCCAAGGTGAAGGAAGACAAGGGGATGGACACTTCCTGAAGTGTGGCCAGGGTTAGCAGGCAGAGATCTTACCATTAACCATAGTACTTGGGTCTCTCCTGGTGCTTTCTTCCTCGGGGCAAAGAATTACACCTTAGCAGTCCCTTACATGCTTGGGACATGCGAATCCTCCCCCTCTTTCAGGTACACCATCATTTCAACACCTCATTCAAGGTCACACAACCACATCAGACTGTGACGTTGTCCGTTCTTCCCCCCCAGTCCCATGCTCCATCCACAGAACAACTGTACTTACCGTGACCCCTTTCCTCAAGCAAACCCTGATTCTTCTCCAGCTCATCCACACTCTGCCATTCTCCAGCTTTGTCCAAGCACAGAGAACTTGGGAAAGCGAATCTGGACATCAGAGTCTCTCCCACCACACAATAGGTGATTATTTTTTACAAGCACCACAAAATAATCAGTTATCTGACTGAAGGTGAAGGAGCTCTTCATAAGAAACAATCCATGAATTAGGTATACACTTAATTTACTAAAAAGCCTCTGATCCACAGGCATTCACAAATTACTGGTAACGAACTTGCAATAAAACATAGCATTGGCCCCAGAATCCAGATTAAGAGTTTGGAAAACAGAAGTTTCATTGAAAATTACTACCTAACCTAAGTATTTCATTAAGATCTTAAATTCTAAGCAAGCCCTAAGTCTATACTTAAAAAATAGCATAAGTTGTATCATTTTTAATTGTAGTAAACCATGTAATGTACATGGAAGTGAAGGATTTTACCCTGAATTTTATATTCCATAGTATATCTACCTAGATCAAGTAAAAGATTTAGAAACAAATGATTGTTAGTGCTTCTACTGTTCAAAACAGACATTTAGCTAAACACCACCTTCCACTCGTGTGTCTGCAGCAAAAATAGTTCAGACTGAACTTAAGCCCTTAAATACCTTTTCCTTTCATACACTGAATACTCAACTTACCAAGTCCTTGTCATACCAAGACCTTAGGAATGGCATTAATGACCTTGGAAGGTAATTGACCTCACTTTCTGAGTGTCCCGAAGATGCTGCTTAATACAACTTGGCTCACAAAGGCAGGCATTCTTTAGAAAGCTGAAAAGGTGGGTTTTTGCTTTGTTCCCATGCAGTTAAAAAGATGTCAATTAAAACCAAACCAGAATGACAAGAAATAGATGCAACAACATTTCCGGTAGGTTGTGAACCCTCAGAGTGTAGTTCTACTGTCATGTGTGTCACCTACACGATGGGCCTACAACACCCCTGGGACGCTGGCATCAGTCCCTGGAAACTATTTGGCATTCAAAGCAGTTCCAAATGCATGTTTGACTGCTTTGTTGGGTTCTTTTTGCTCCACACAAGCCTCACCTCTGCTGCCAGCCAGCGCCTTTCCCGCAGGAAGTCAGCAGTCCAAGCGATCGGAGATGCTTCGATGTTCATGACAAGTAGTCGGATGTCTGGTAACATGCTGCTATGTAAGCTCTACATCCAGCATTATATTGAGATAGCGCCGTGTCATGCTGTGTTTGGTGCAGGCTCTGTTGACATCGCCCATCCTCAGCTGCACGTGCCCTGGACCAAGCTGCTCAACAGAACCGTGAAGTCCATGTTCACGAAAGAAGCTCCTCCTCTCCCACGTTGGGCAAGTCGTTGCATTTCAGGTTATCTTCACTGCCTTGTTTCCTGCTTTCAAAGGGAATAAACCAGTCGCTGAGAGACTCATAGAAGGCAAAGCAGAGGCACCAGCATCATGGGAGCTTAGGGAACCTGAGCATGTGTCTTATCCCTTCCCAACTCCCCTGTAACAGGCTGGAAGTGCCATAGAAAGATGCTTTTCAGCCCACTGGAGTGGCACGATATGTCACGTCACAAAAATCATCCCACAGCAGTTACAGGTCACACAAAGGGAGTGTGAACATCCCAGCCATGGCCCCACATGAAAGATTCAACGCCCAGCTCCTCAAATTCCCCTCCGGTGCTTTGCAGCGGCTTCCAGAGCATTAAGATAAGCTGCAAACATCTTTTGGGGCTGAGGTGAAGTGATGACACTTACGGCAGCAGGTTCCCAGGGGCAGACAACGACCGCTCCTCCCTCCTGCTCCCCTCGAACGGGTTCCCAAAGGATCGCTTCCGGATCATCGTTTTAACCAAGATCTGCAAGACCACATTGGAGTTCGTCAGGGACACTTTCCTTTCATTCAAGGACAACAGGAACATCCAACCCTCTTGCCCAAGCGAATAAGAAAACTAGGGAAAACAAGTTGAAGTTCTCTTTCAACAAAAACCCAGAAGGAAGCATGTTTACAAGTCTGCAGCTGCTTAAGACAAGGGCTGTATCCTCTGCAACCCACAGTGTAACTGCTGAACACGCAGATGAGAGCCACACTAGGTGTGAGTGGCTGGAAAGAAGAGCAAAGCCAAGTCTGGGAAGAAGTAGGTTTTACTGATTGTTGCATCCAGTGGCTGCAAATTCCCAGCCCCTTGTGATTACCTGGCAGAAGAATTCATTGGAAAAGGAGAGGGGAAGGAAGGAACGGGCACAATTTTGCCTTAGGCTGCTGTGAACAGAGCGAGTGTCGGGGTTCTTCCCAGGCATCCCCCAACTTATTTTGCTGGTGGGAGCACAGAACCACCAGTGAGCAGCACTGGCCCTGCCTCAGCACGTGCATCCCGCTCTGGGAACCCCTGGCTTCATTTGATACTGCTTCTCATCCTTCTGTGCCTTATTTATCTGCTCACCACAGTGCACTGAGAGCCCTGACACGTCTGAAACACACGTGGCCCTGAGGTCCCACGGGGCAAGTCGAAGCCACGTGAATCTCGTACTCAGTGTTAACGCCTGCAGTTGGATGCACAAAGATCAGGCACCGGAGGGTAATTCTGAAGAACAAATGCAAATGGGAAAGTACAAGCTCTGCCTGGAGGCAGTGTGTTATTTAAGAGGCAAGAGTCACAGTAAAAGCTCACTTGCCCTGAGCTGTGCTAAACACACCTGGATTTAAAACAGGGCTGGAAGCACTGAGCCATCCTCCACTGCATTACAGCAAGTCACCTCCAAACAGGAGAAAGGGGGGAAACCCCTCATCAGTGGTGATCTCATTAGAGCAAGATCTGCATGAGCAGCACAAGGCACATTTGCATGTGAACATATCTTTGGTTGAAGAGACTCCTGCGGGGTACCAAAGTGGGAGAGAGCTCCAGAAATGGGGCCAGATGTGGGCAGAGCCACGAGACAGAAAAGGGGCTTCAAAGGGAGACCTGTGCTTTAACAAATCACAGCCTGGGTGTCTAGAGGCAGATAACACTGCACCAGAGGACTGTGAATGGTCGCTTCTCTAGCATAAGGGCTAGTGGGCACCCAAAAGAATCGTTAGGTTCTAAACCCCGAATGATTTCACTTCCCACACAAGGCAGGGTTACACTGTGGTTCTCACCACCACAGTGGGTTGCAGAGAATAAAAATATGAGCTTGAAAAGAGATGAGTTCACCAAGAATAGCTGCAGGCGGGGGCTGGTGCACACCGTGGCCCAGATAAAATCTTCATCCCAGGAAGCTCCCACAGCCCCTGAGGCTGGATGGGCAGAGCAGGGCAGGAGCTGCTCGTGCCTGGCCAAAACACCCACTCCCAGACACAGGCAGGCTCTGGACCAGATGTTCCTTTGCCCCGAGCTAATACAGTGATATTTAGGCAGCCAGCTCAAGTGTGAGGACCAGGAACCCACTGACAGGTCCCTTTGGGACCACTCTGAAATACTCTGGAGTATGGCCACCTCCAGTGAGATGCTGAGACCCCATCTTGCAGTGCTTGCTTCTGAAAGAGGGACAGTCTTTGCCCTAATCCTGCCCAATGCTTTTGACCTTCAGCAGCAACCTCCAGCTGCTTGGGACCGTCCCAGGAGGCAGTGTGGACCCTGCTGTGTACCCACAGACCATCATCTCCCTCATACTCACCACAGTGGCCAGGCTGGGGATGTGCTTGACCGAATTCTCCACCTCCTCCTCCGTCACCTCGACGAGGGTGCAGTTCTCATCCTCCGTGGGCAGCAGCTCCGCTCCGTTCTTGGTGACCCAAGGGTGCAACTTCAATTAATAACACAGCCTGTCAGGAACGATTTCCTCTTTTTCATAACTCCAACAACACAAGCCTGGCAAACGCATCTCCTCGCCCAAGCTACGGCCCCTACATGCTCCTGAAGGACCAGGGAGCAGGGGAGAGATGTGCCATCTCTCTGGCGAGCCAGGTCACCCCAACACCAGCGGGAGCAGAAAATCTGCAGTGTGGCTCACTCAGAGCCAGAGCTGGCCCCATCTACACAACTGAGCAATAACCTTGGGGACCTACAGTGCTGAGTCTCAGTGGGTTTTAGAGAAGAAGACCTATTTTCACTCTCATCTGTAAGATGAGCGTGACATGGTCTAATGTCACTGCAGGAGGGGCTGGAACTAGATGATCTTAAGGTCCATCTTAAGGTCCTTTCCAACCCTATTCTATGATTCTATGAGACGGTGCCAAGAGTGATTTATTCCAGATCATACATATGAGCCATAGTGATGGGGAGACCCACCAAGCCCTAGCCTTGGACCTGAAGTAATCCACGACAGAAGGCAGAAGCTCCTCTTTCTCCTTGCCCACACACCAGATGTCTTGGGCAGCTGCAGGAGGAGCACAGAATGGTTCCACAATTCCCCCACAATCCTTTCCCCCTACCTTAGTCTCCATTTTCTCAGCTTCTTGCCCCTTCCAGGCTCTCGCAGGGGCACAGGACCAGAAATCTCCTGCGAAAGGCTGTTGCACAGTACTTTCCTGGTAGCAGAGGAAATACTGTGCTCAGGGGATTTCCTTTTGCCTGTGACTTCTGTAGGCACCAAAGGTCCCAAAGCTGAGCAGGTCCCGGAGCAGGGGAAGGAGCTGGGACTTACCTGCCCAGGGACCTGGGCACAGGGGGAGGACCTAGCCTGGCGCGATCAAACTGACTCCCAAAAACAGATGAGTAAAGAGAACCCAACAGAAGTGAAGCCACAGCCAACACCAAGGGGCTGGGTCAATACCTTGATTTCTGGGACCGAAATCCTGGATTCAGGATTTTTATCCAGCATCCGCGTAATCAAATCCTTCAAGAAGTCTGTAACTTCTGGCCTGGGAAAAGGAGAGGGGAGAGATGAGATGGGGAAGGCGATGGATGCTGCCTCCTTTCTTCACCCCAGTGTCACCCACCTTCCTGGGCAGATTTGGGCAGCTGGATCCCAGCCCTGGGAGGGATGCAGCTCCATGTACTGGTGCACTCAGGTGCCAGACAGCCTTTCCTTCCCAATGCCCCCCAGGGAAGCAACATATCCCCTTCTGGGCAATCTAAACCATGATCCTGCATGTTCAGGGCTTGGAGAGCCTGACACCACTTCCACCCAGGTTAAAACCCAACAGGCAGCAACTGCAGAGGTTAATCTGTTCCCTCAAACACCTCTACAGCTCCAGTCACTCCTCCAGCAACTGCAAACCAAGAGATGTTGCCTTCATGTTTAATGCAAAGGAAGTTTTCCAGGGCCAACAGAAGGGTTCAGAGCCTGAGTTTTGCAAACCCACAGCCCAGCAGGGCCAGCTCCACCCAGGCAGCTCAGAAACGGCTCAAACGGGCTTTAAAATAGGCTGGAGAGGTTGTGGGGTTTTGAGCACTTACTGGTCTGGGAACTCCAACGTTTGGGTCTTGATTTTATTGTGTAAACTCAAGATCCTTTCATCCATAAAAGGGCACTGCCACAAAGCGAAGAAGCAATGAGAAAAGCAACAAGCTCTGATAAGAAGCAGCAGTGGGGCAGCCAGTGGAGCATCGGGACCTCACAGGATTGGAAGGAGGGTTACAGGGAAATACCAGAAGATTTGTTATTATATCAATGTCTCTTTTAAACATGGTGAAAATAACGTTTGAGTAAAAATGACCAAACAGCTCCTTTCCTAAAAAATCTGGCCAGACACAGAACTGTTTCCCTGGGAAAAAAGAGAAACACAGCCCTTTCAGCTGCACCCATCCCACAGACTGGCAGACGTTTCCCATTTCCCCCCACATCCCTGTCTCCCCTTGTCAATACCCAGCCACTCAAACACGGGTGCAGATCTCACCACAGATCTGGTACATGGGAGGCATGTGCCAACCCCCACAACCACCCACAGCACTGAAAGCTCTGTCTCATTACCTGCCCAAACACGAAGCAGTACAGTGTGATTCCCATGGCCCAGACATCCAAAGCCTGCGGAGGGAAGAAAGCAGAGTTAGATCTGCAACAGACAGCGTGTGCAAGGAAGATTAGTCCAAAACCCCTCAAACTGCTATTAAATACCTTTCCAGAGAAGATTTTCCTGGTTTCCGAGAGCGTCTCCGGGGCCATGAAGGCAGGGGTGCCCACTGTGTTGGTTAACAAGGCATCAGCTCCCTTGAACTCGTTGCTGACTCCGAAGTCAGCAATCTTGACGTGCCCATCTTCCCCCACGAGGAGGTTGGAAGGTTTAATATCCCGGTGGATTATCTTTTGATAGTGCACTACAGCCAGAGGAAAAACAAGGGATTTAGCAGCAGCACCGCTCTGCAGCAGAGGAGCCACAAAGCCTTTCTGCTAACACCACGACCAGGCCCAGCTTCAAAAACCCCTGTGCAGTAGCATGTGCCACCAGAAAGGGCACTGTACAGCAGCAGAAAGTGCAGCCCCAGGTGTTTAGAGAAGAATAAGAGTAAGAAACCCCATCCTTATTGCACAGACACTCACAGTATTCAATGCCCTTGATCAGATCCTGGAAGTAGAACCGAGCCTGGTCCTCACTGAGAGGTTTAAGGGTTGGGATTTCCATCACGGGGCTGCAAAGGCAACAGAGAAGAGAGCTCGATCCCAATCCAGATGTGCCACAACAGGTCCCAGAGGCTTTGCTGCCAGCTGGTGATAGCAGGCACCCCTGAATGCAGGCACACATGTGGTGTACACAGCTGTGACTAGGTGGGGAGATGTGACCCAAACCCATAGGAGACCCACCAGGAACCTCCCCATCCCCTCTGTGTCCTGCAGCAGCCTCAGGTGGCCGAGCTGTGCCATCCCCAAACCCACCTTTAGTAGGTTTAAATCCAGAATCCAATACTCACCCTTGCTTCACCAGTTCAAACACTGGAACACAAAAGAGAAGGTGATTACTGATCACGTACAGGTTAGAGCTCCTACGAGCACAAGCTCAGGCAAAGCAATTATTTTAATGACAAAAATGCTAAAACTAATGTATTTCTTACAACAAGGAGATGTCATCTCATGCAAGGCACGTGGCATCCTGGTTGCTCCCATTTTCAGTTAAGGGGATACTGCCAACTACCTTGTCAGTGCTGCAGCTTCAGCCTTGTGAAAAGGGGCCCCACTAAACCCCCCAGTTTGCCTGCGAAGCCAAGCCCAAGCAAACCCCTGCACTTGGCCATGAAGGCATCACATGCTCCTCTGCTAGCACAGGCTGAACATGAACGATGGAAAAGAAACACCACCCCCAAAAGTGGGTGTATTTGTACCAAGGAAACCACTGTAGCCTGCAAGATAGTGGGGGAGAGCGGGGAAGTGGCTCATTTGTACTGTGGATAACTAACACGTGCTTTGTTCTCGAAGCCAAAGAAATAAAGTCACTTTCTAGCAGCCTGAGAACATGAATGCTGGTGCCTCTCATGGCCAAGCAAGCCCTATGTCCAACTAAAGCCTATAAAGTGCCTTGAAGCACTCCAGTGCCCCTTCTGAACCCAGACAGGATCCTGTTTTCTCTGATCATTAGAGGGGATTAGCTCTTCAGGCACATCCAGGCCACACCAGAGGAGAGACCCAACCCCCCAGACAGCCACCCCAAAACACAGGAGCATCTCTTTGCCCTGTCAACCCCCATCCCACTGACACTCCAAGAGGACCACAGAACAGTGGCCAGTTACCCATGTACAGGTGGTCCTCGCTGGGGTCATCCAAGACCTGCCAAAAGAAGCAGAAAGGCAATTAAACAGCACCAAAAATCCTTGCAAATTGAAACATGGTGCTTTTTTGTTTAGCAGCCACCTCAGTTCTGCATCATCTGCACCATTAGCAGTGTCTGCTAATCTCTGAGCTTCTACCCACAGAGGGTGGGGAAAATACCCAAGAGGACAGAGACAGAGCTGTACTTCAAGGAAGTAAATATTTAAAACACACAGGAAGCATCATCTGACTCGTGAGCCAAATAAACTTCAGCCTGCACATCCTTAATTCTTGATTTTTGAACCGGTTTATGCAGGCAGTGGGTGGAGAGCAGGGTGGCTGCACCCCAGAACCCACAGAAACACCAGCTCCTCCTCAAAACCCTTCTGAGCACTTCGTTTCCCCCAAGGAAGTGACATTTTTCTGCATTTCCCTTTCTGGGCAGGGAATAAAGAAGTCCTCTTTTGGGAGGTGGGGATAAAAACCCCTTTTAAACCAGGGAGAATGTGTCTCCCATAGGCAGGACCTGCCATGGCCATCCCAGCCCCTCTGCCCAAGGCAATGTGTAGCCCATCCCTGCAGCATCCTGGCTGCTTCAAGCTCAGAGTGGATTTCAGAAGGGGCTGACCAGTGCTCACCTCCACCAGCTTCACCACATTGGGGTGGTCCAGCTTCTTCAGGATGGCAATCTCCTGATAGACCTGCTCAATGGGCCCTTTGGGCTGCAGGCACCCCTCGGAGGCACCTTTGGCTCCGCGGGGTGGCGGGCGGCCTGCGGGAAAGGCAAAGATGGGGTGTCCAGTTGGGAATTAAGCCCCAGAGTTCCCAAAGCATCCCTTAACCCGAAGCTTTGATGCCACTTACGGGGGAAGCCCGCCTGCCTCATCAGCTTCTTTTTGGAGAGAACCTTCATTGCCTGCAATAGGGAAAAGAATATGGGAATTGGGGTAAAGCAAGGATAAAACAGGGCTGGTGGGATGGGGCTGGCACGGAGCTGAGCAGGGAGTCAGCAGAGGGATCCATCCTCATCCCTCTATGGGCTCTGGGAACATGCACTACTCACATAGTAGGTGTTATCGTCCTCGTTGTAGGCCAGCTTCACCACACCATAGGAGCCCTGCAGAGGGGCACAGCCATGAGGGAACAGTTAGGGACAGTCCAAAACAACCCACGGCACCAAACCAGGCTCCTCTGCAAACCCAGCCCCACTGGGATCGCTGATCCCAGTGATCGGTGGGCAGTGATGGGAGTTGTGGGGTGTATGGTCCAGCACCACACCATGAGCAGAAAAAAGCTTCAAATGCCCCATTTCATGAGAGAAAATTAAGAGTAATTTAAAATATATATTCAATTCCATCAGCACCACCCAGAGCAGACCAGCATCAGTGAGGAACCGGCCGTGTTGCTGTGGCAAGAGGCTGAACTTGTCATCTCGCCAGCTGGAAAGCAACCGTGAGTCCAACACCCTCCCACCCCAAATCCCCTCATCCCACCCCAAACCCAGACTATATTCACCTTCCCAATCTCATCCTTCAGCTTGTACTGGTTGAGCTGCACACAGTCCTGCGGGGAGAGAAGGAGGGGATCCAACATGAGCCACAAAACCACTCGTGTTCACTCTCCTCCTTTGAAATCTCCAGTAAAACCCTCTGCAAACTCACACCCTGTTCTGCTCGGGGCTGGGCAGCTTTGATCCATGAGCCGTGAGCACCAGCCACGTGTCAGTGTGTTTATAGGCAGCTAATTGTGAACGTTAACGGCCGGGCGGGCAATATTGTCTGCTCACATGGAACAGGAGTGCACCAGGGGCACGTGGCGGTGGGGACCAGCAGCTGGGAGAGCCCCAGGGCTTTAATGCCAGCAACTTGGTGCTGGGTATTTCTGTTTC
>NW_009935104.1:0-236 GCF_000696875.1 Nestor notabilis | reverse complement strand
GCAAAGCAGTTTCTTGCTGCTTGTTTCCTGGCAGTGCTGGTAGGTTGGGGCAGGCTGGGGGCAGGCAGGGGGCAGGCTAGGCCCCTTTCTCTTTAGATCTCAGTGGGGTTTTCTCTTTACTTTTAAGGGGGAGAAGAAGAAAATCACGGTGAGCCACCAGCTTCCCCAAAACACAAGCTGGTGGCATCTGCAAAAGGCACGAAGTGTAGCGTGCTGTTGGGTCCCACCTCTCCAGG
>NW_009935103.1:19600-22906 GCF_000696875.1 Nestor notabilis | reverse complement strand
TTATTATTATATAAATAATATATAATGTATATTATTATATAAAAAGAGAGTAAGCACAGAGTAGCATACTCCTCAGGATACTTGTCCAGCATTGTGTGGTTTAGGGGAATTTTGAGTTCCAAAGTTTAGTTCTGTGGCTTGGTTTCTTTTGTTGTTTGTTTGTTTTGGTTTTGGTTTTGTTTTGTTGTGGGTTTTTTTTTTTAATTATTATTGGTTTCTTACTGTTTCAAACTTATTACTTCACAATTTTACCTCATGGCTCTGATAATTATTTTGTTATGTAAACGAGTGTCTTGTTCTGTTTTTCTTCCCCAGTAATTCTTAGGGGTTTGTGTTTATTTGCTTGGTATGATTTTGTTTCTCAGTGAGCACTGAACTGACATTTTCATAGGTGTATCTAGAATAGCTGCAAATATCTTTTCTGGGTTAACAATGTAATTTAGAGCCTTTCATCGTTTATAGATGGTGAGTATTTCCATTTGTTCTTTTACCATGCATATAGCTTTGTCTATGTTACCTCTACCTTTGTGTTACCCAGTTAGTTGTGCAAGGACCTTTTGCAACCTTTCACAAAGAGTGGGACTTTCACTGTTAAAACTGATCATTTTCTCCTGTTACTGTTTCCTGTCCTTTTGATATGTATTAATTTCCTGTCCTTCAGGTATTTATAAATTCACAGATGGAGGTTCCTTTTTATAATCCATGGGAGTTGAGTTTATTTAAGGGTGTTTTATAGATTGTCTTGTCAAAAGTTTTTTTAAAATCTAGGCACAGTGTATCTAACAGATACAGATCACCCTTTCCCGTATGTTCATTTATTCTAAAACTTAAACCAGAATTTTCTCTACAAAATTGATTTTTATTCCTCCCCATTTTGATGTATTTATCTATATATCTATGACTGCTATTCTATCAATCCACCTGTAAAGAATAAGACATACAACTTAATTTGCTTCATCTTCCCTGCATCTCCTCCTGACAAGGATCTCTAAGGATCCTTTCTAAGAAAAAGCACAATTTGCTAACCTCTACTCTCCTCATACAGAAGCTGACTTAAGCAATAGTGAAAGATCTATGGTCAAATGACAAGGTCATATTTGAGTTATTTAGAGAACCCCTGGACATATACCATCTCATTTTGGTAATTTGTTACTATTCATTTATCGAAATGGTCTAAAATCACTCCTATTAACACTTTAAGGCAGTTCCTCCAGTTTATGTTTCACAAACAATCACTGTGGGAACCTTCCTAAACTCTTCAGTGTTGCGTATCAATGTGAAGAACTCATTTAATTTTTCTACCATAGTCTGATCTCTTTTGAGTTCTCCTATTACATCTCCATCATCTATCAACTCTGCAGACAGTCTGGCAGACAGTCTGCTTCTGATGGGTTGGAAAAAAGGCTTATTATTAGTTTTCATGCCTTTCACAAGCTTGTCCTCTAAACCTTTTTTTGGTCTTAGCTTGATTCTGCATTAAAGTTTTCAGAGCTCATGATACTCAGCTCTTCCTTACATTGCAATAAATTCCATTCTCTGAGAGTTAGCTTTTAATTTGAAGAATTCTTTTTTATTTTGCTGTTAAACAATAACATGATTTTGTCTATCACCATGAATTTTACAAAATTTCCATTGCACATTTACTAATACTATCCCTTAAGATTCTCCTTTAAATTTCTTGGGTTTTTTTCTAGTATCACTCATTTTCATAGAGGTGCTATTGTTTGTATACATGGGTTTCTGTGTGTAATATTTTTTTTTTCATTCCTATAGGGAAGAAGAATTTAAATGTACTATAGTCAGGATTTCAGAATAGCTCTTCAGTAGTAAATATTTCAGTAAATTCTTATGCTCTGCTCAGCATTATATGAAAAATAACTGCTCCAAGAAGCAATTATTTTAGCATCTAAAATTAGTTTTTAGAACATGTCCCAAAATGACTTTTTACCAATCTTCATGGGAATAATTGAGTTCTTTATTACTGAGCTTTCTGCCATTGTAATCTCACTCATTTTCCTTAGCATGTCCCTGTCAATATACCTATCTTATTCAGGTGATTAATAAAACAACCTTCCTACAATATTATTTCTATATGACATGAAATATTCAAATAAGAGGGAATGTTTCTTGTTGATACAGTTTGTTTGTTTACCTTTTTTTACTTCATCTGCACCTATACCACTGAACAACCTTGGCCCTCAAGTCAGGACATGCAGTGAGCACTGTGATCACACTGTTTAAAACTAGTCCCTTTTAGAGAAAAATACAGAAGTTTACAAGTCTTACAACTTGGTCAAGGTCTTTTCTGATCCCCATGTTCTGGTCTTAATACACAATTTTTATTTTCATGCATGATTTTTCAGTTCAAAGTACCCGAGATAGTGTGATGGCTATGTTGCAATACATTAGAATGAGGGTTGGAAGACAGTATAGTGTGGGTGAACACATCAGGGTACTCCTGGAACACATGTACTGGCATACACTTGGATTTAATCTAAATCCAGATGTTACAATTTGTTTCACTTGAAAAAAACATCTGGTATTTGACCCTGTACATGAAGAGAACATAAATTCCTCAATGAAATTGGAAGCTGGAAGGCTGCACAACATAGATATCTAACCTATCAGTCCCATCTGATTTGTAACCTGATATGGCAGTATCTCACATTCATCAGTTTTTTTAAATGCCTCAATTCTAAACTTGAGAGGAAAACATACATTTACTTAGGATGTGCCTGGTAATTTTTAAGTTGTCCTGATTATATGTGAATTCATTTAATTGGGGTTCTTCGCTATTTCTAGCCTATATCTTTTCTATATATAGGTTTCCCCCAGAAATCAACCTCCTGCAAATCCACCATATTTTACTGTAAAGAATTAAGCTAATTTTATTCAAAATAAAGTAAATGTTCAAAAACTAATTTCAAACTTCTTCACTTTTTCAATATGGATACCCCAGAGGCCATCATACAATTTGCCACAAAAAGATTACAGCTTGAACCCAGTTTTGCCAGGTGTTCTCATAGCAGATCTGAAAGTGCTCTTCGTTATTTGCAACTCAACAGTCTTTTCAGTGTAGTTTATCATACTACTACTAGAAAATATATTTTCAGCATAAAGATGATATTTGCTAAATGACTAAGAGTAGGGCTTTTCCAATGGAAAACTTTACCTGCTCATTAACAGTTTCTCCCACTACTACTAGTACAGTGTTACTTCACTGACATTCAGAAACAGCTAAAAGATTTCCAGACAACAGGTAGGTGTTGATTCTTTGTCACTTAGTCAACGTCACCCAAGTACGTA
>NW_009935103.1:0-19569 GCF_000696875.1 Nestor notabilis | reverse complement strand
TCTTTCCTCCTTATCCTTTTAGAGCCTTATGGCTCTAAAAAGATAAAGTTAAAGGACTGTGAAAGTTAAAATATCTGCCCCTCCCTCAACTGCTTTGGAAAACAGGGAAAAAATTATGACTTGTTGCCTTGTTCTCCTCACAAAAGGTTTGAAAAGATCTATGCTGTCTATAAGAGGAGAATAACTATCTTAGATGTCTCAGGTAGCTGAAGATGAGTGAGTGTTATCTGGCTTACATATACCACTATTTGTACTGTAGCAGAAATACCTACAAATTAGTTGTTAATTCAGAAATGGTGGACTCTAAACATCAGTGAGACTTCCTATCAGTATATATTCACGAAAGAAACCTGAATCACTTCTGCTCCTCAGGGGGCAATTACTGGTGGTGTTTAAAATTCCTGTGTATCTGTGTAGCCCTTTGAATGTGTATGGAACTGATAAAAGCTTACTGCACTTTTTTTGACACACTTGCTTTGTGTGCTCTTTGCACTACATCTATAGGTCTTTTCCTGTGATACCTTTCCAGACCATGGAGATGGTGACATTGGTAAAGTTGCATTTATATAGTTGAAGATGAAAAAAATAATATGATTGAATATAATTTAAGTAAATTTATATAATTGATGAGCTGGAGAAGAACTGATTTGTTTGTAATTGGTAAAGTTACATATTTGAAGCTTTGTACATTGTCTTGTCTAACATTGATTCTAATCTTTCCCTGTTGATTCAACCGATTAGTTTTTATGTTATCTTTATCAAATAATAAGAATAAATAACCCTGTCATCCTAATATTTCTTCATATATTTCTAGATTATATTCGGGTTTCTCTCTGCCGTTTTCTATTTTTTTTCTTTTTTTTTTTTAAGTGGAACCAAAAATTGAATGCGTTACTCTGTCTACTTGATCAGTATCAAGCACTTAATTTTCAAATTACTTGTTTACTGTAACAGAGTACTACTTCGTAGTATTCACAGATTTTTAATGTTACCAGACATTTTATTTACATTTTGTTAATCATGGACCAGGCCTTCCTTTACTCTGGTAATGTCAACCACATATATAATTTTAACTTTTTTAATACAATTTCTTTTCTTACATAAACCAATTTAAAATTATCATAAAATTAAAATTGATAATTTCACATTTTTTTTAACCCATTATTATTTCCAACAGCATTAATTATGTACTATAAAATCATTAAGTCAGTTAAAAAAAAGCACATCTTTAGTGTGCATTCTGCTCCAGAAGACTCTCAGGATAGGAATGGTTATGGGAGGGAGTTGATCCTGGTTTGGTTACATCCAAAGATCTATTTCAGTGTGAAGTTAATTGCTTCACAAAAAGCCCTTTGAGTTTCTCATCCAACTCAAACACTATATGGAAGATTCTAGTATGAGGAAGTGAACCACCCTGACTGGCACAGTCCACGAAAATCAGCTTTCCTTCTTATGACATTGATGACAGTTCAGAGTGGGTAAAGCTTTTTCAGAGACTTGTGCTGTTTTCTATTTTGTTTTAAAAGCTTTGTGGCACTATTTATAGGTATCCAAGGAGATGCAGCTTGTTCTTATTTTTTATCTTCTGCTTTTTTGATTAGTATGCTTTCTACTTTGTTTTCCAAGCACACAGTGAAAATATTAAGCACAGTTGGACTCATGACCCAGAACAGACCTCTGCAGGCCACACTTAATACTTCTTCCTAACCTGACGCTGAACCATTAATAATTGCTCTGTGAGTTTGTATGGTTTTGGTTTGGTTTTGGTTTTTTTTTTACTGTTACTTTTTTTTTTATTATTATTATTATTATTCACTCCAACATTGTATTTATTTAGCAGTGATTGCATTCAATCAACATTTATCTAGTTTTCTTACAAGAATGTAATGTGGAACTGTGTCAAATTCTTTATTAAAATCAAGACGTAGTATGTCCACAGCATTTCCTTTATCCACTAAGATTATTATCCTATCAGTGAAAGAAATGAGGTTAGTTCAACATGATTTGTTTTTGATGAGCCCATGTTGCCTACTATTTACAAGTTATTTCCCTCCAGGTGTTTACAAATTATCTGCTTTATTAATTGTTCTAGCAATCTATCAAGTATTGAGTTTATACTTATCAGTCAGTGAGGTTTTATCACATAGAATGAAGATAACTGCCCATCTTGAACATACTGTAAACAGGGATTTATAAAATTGCTCTGTTGCTTGATTCTTTGTCTAGATTAAGAGGGTTTTCTTTACTTTCAAAATTAGGGATGATTTAGACTAAAAGGATATTTTTTACCAATATGTAATAATGTAATAAAATAACATCTGTCACAAAAAAGAACACTAAGTTAAATCTTACTGTAATCCCTTGACCACACCACACATCGTCCATATGAAAGTCTGTCAGCGTATCAGCTACTACTTCATTGCCCTACCCTTTTGTTGAAGTTTTCTGTGACACCTGAGCTGTGACCCATGGAAATTGCTATCAGATATCATGGTATTCGTCAGGGAAATCACTCATGTTTAAGGCCTATAGTAGATACCAACTTCAGACTGAGATGAATTGTGCCCTACAATGCTCTAAATCGATTATGAAGGGACCCAGTCTGACCTAGTCGGATATGAACATTTACCTTTGTTCTCTTTCTGAATTTCTAGTTGCTCTGCAAAGAAGTTGAATGAACTTTCACATGGGGAGATTTCCTGTGAAACTCAGACATGAGACTGAGAGTTAGCTTTGTAGATGTGCTTTTCTCCTTCACTGATTCCAGAACATTGGGAACCCAGATGTGTAATGGATGCACCCCTTGTTGGCAGTTAGATGGAATGCTGAAGTTTCTATCAGGAATCAAAAATCCATTTTCAAAGACAACTGGGATTATTTCCTTAATTCCACTGTTATCAACTGCTTGATAAGAACTCTTGGTCCTGATTTAAGTAACATTTAATTAAGAGTGTTGCAGAGAGGTAAAGCATTTCCGAAGTAAATTAAATTGCATCTGTTCAAGCTACCAGTGATTTTGCCTTTGTCTAGATTTTCTTAGTATAGTTAGTCAAAGCTGGGTTTAACTGTCAGAATTGCAAGAAGTGCTTCTGTACTATTGGTAAAATAGAGTGAGTGACATTTTCACTCCTCACCCTGGATATTTATCAAGATTTGACAAAAAGTATCTTAGTCTCTCTTCATCCAAAGAATCCCTTGTGAGTAGTGTTGGAAAATAGTTAAGTGTTAAAAGAAGACATCTTCAATCTGTTGGCCTACAAAGGCTTTAGGAAGAAATATGAAAAAAATGTACGGTACTGTGCCCATTAGAAAACAGAAGCATTGATTTAGTGCAGTAAAAAGAGCCTCAGCCTTTTGGAAGCAAGACCTGACAAAGTGAAGAAAAATATAGGGCTTGGGGATGAAATATTCACAGAAAAAGATAATTATTTCCACTTTGTTTGGATTTTTTTTCTTCCTCTCCTGCCCCAGAACAAGCAGAAAAGAACAATGGTAAGAAGCAAATCTGTTAGATTTTAAGGCAGCTAATCTCCGTTAATATGACCAGGCTGACATATTTATTCCTCATGCAGTAAGAGAAATATTCTTCATGATGATGCTAAGAAATTTTAGTAATTGTTTCTGTGATGGAGTACATGTACAGTACATAGAAATATTTGGAAAAGTGTCTAACAATACACTTTATTAATCAAGTTGGAAATAAAGTTGCATACTTACCAAAATTGTAAACACCTCTTCCTGGAAAACACAAAAAAACACACTAATTTTCTGTTTTGAAATACCAAACACCCATCCCAAAACAAGAAGTCATTACAGCTTCTGAAGTAACTGGTTTTCCGCAAGTTTGTTTTGGGGTTTGCTTGGGGTTTTTTTGTTTGTTTGTATGTTTTGTTTTATTTTATTTGGGGCTTTTATGTGTGTTTGGTGGGGTTTTTTTTGATTGGCTGGTTGGTTGGTTTTGGTTTTGGGGTTATCTTTTTTGGTTTGTTTTGGGGTTTTTCATTGTCATACAATTTAATAAAAGATTTTATAGACAAAGTATTTTTCAAATTTATTTCTTGAAAGAATCTAAAGTAGTTTTGGTAATGGTTTTCAAAATTATTCTGAAGCTTACTAGAAAATGTCATCTTGAACCCTTGAAAGTTTTTATAAAGTTATGGAAAAGATATTAAAAGAGAAAAATGTGGCCAAAAAATTTGGATCACTAGTTTTGCTTCAAAAAACGCAAAGAAAAGACTTCACTTTTGCCCAAGGAAAATGGCTGAAGTAGGACTTAGTTGGAATATAGATCCTTAATGAATTTAATGCTTACAGTCCACAGAAGACATCTTTTCAGCACTAAAGTTCCCTAAATGCCTTTATCTTGATTATCTTGACTATCTTGAGTATCTCCTGAACTGCAGCTACAAAGGAAAAGCAGACAGGCTTCTTGCCTGTCTGAAGCCTAAGTTTGTTTAAATACTCAAACTAGATTTCTGACAAAATTACCTTCTCACTGATCTGATCACAAAATCAAGATAAGTCCTCTGAGATCCCACTTAGCCCAGAGAATTGAACAGTAACCTGACAACAAAAACAAAAACCCACACAAAAAAAAACAAAAACAAACAAACAAACAGAAAAAAGACACAAGTTTTCTATGTCTTCTCATGGAAATCAAAATTCCTGGTAACCTTTCATCTTCAAGTTTCAGGTTACAATGGTGACATTTTAATCTGTTCTATGCAGTTTGGGATCTTTGGATATACTGTTTATATATGTGCCTACAGACACACATACAGAATTCAAGCATGTTCACTACTAATCTAGATGTATATTTAATATCCAGAGAGACAAGGGGATGTAAAAGATATAGGAACTAACAAAATTACTGAAAGAAAAATTGACGTTCTTTTGAAGTCACAGAACAAGTATCCCAATTCCCCTTTTCAGTAATAAAAATACTTTATTATGATTTTGAATTGAATCAAAATTGGAATTTGAATACTAATGTTACTAGACCACATTCAGATCATTTGTAAATTTCAAAAAATCCTATAGATTTTCTCAATATATATTCCTATATTCTTATATTCCTATAAATGAATTCTTTTTGCCATTACTATAGAAGTGATTTAGGCAGGACTCCTGTGTTCTTGGGTTGGCAGACAGTTGCAGCTTGCTCTAAAGCTTACAATTCACCCAGGATGTGTTCCATGAACTTTTCCTGTAACTCTGGGGTAACTGTGTCCATATTTATGTTAGGGAAAGATTTATGATGTTTTTCTTTATAATTTTTTGTGTTTGAGGACCATTCAGATTGTTAGCTCCTTGAGTATGAAAAGCCAGTGAAATACAAGTGATGAAAAGAAGTTTTTGAATGCAAACCTAGTATGTAAATTTTACCTCAGAATATTTCATCATCAGAGGTGAAAGTAAGCTCTTCCCAGGCTTGTCTTCTCCCTCATTTTGCTTTCTCACTCTTTTTTTTTTTGCTTCTGAGGGCAAAAGAGAGGGAGGAAAAGGTCATGGCAGCTCTGTGTACATTCCCAATCAGTCTGCTTCCGACATGCATTAAAGACCAGACAAGAATCCAGACACAAAGGTGTCACAAACTTACCTTCACTTTCCATCAGTTCCCTTACTGAGACAAGCTCCATCCAAGAGCTGAGCTTGGCTTGTGGCATAGCTTTTTATGGTTTATTTTTACTCTTGTATCCAGCTTTCATTTGTTAGATTTTCTCTCCTTCCACTAGTAAGCATTGATAATACCACTTACTTACCAAGATAAAAAAACCTTATTTGTTTCTTAAATTACCTGATTCTCTATTTTGCATCACAGTTGGTAACTACCATTGCCACAAAGAGGTGAGGTGAGGCACTGGAATAGGTTGCCCAAGGAAGTTGTGAATGCTCCAACCCTGGAGGTGTTTAAGGCCAGACTGGACAGAGCCTTGGGTGACACAGTTTAGTGTTTGGTGTCCCTGCTCATGGCAGGGGGGTTGGAACTAGATGATCTTAAGGTCCTTTCCAACCCTAACTATTCCATGATTCTATGAAAGAAGGTATAAAATGCTAACAGATGAAAATTAAATTGCTGGCAGAGTGCATCTATGACAGTTAGCATTGCAGCTCTCCAAAGATGCAGTGATTTTTGACAAGACTGCTTTCTCAAAAAAGAAAGAAACAATACTATAGCAAGAAACAAATAAAGGAAGAAGAAATAAAATGTGAAAACCAGAAGAAAATATTAGTCTAATATTCAGGAACTGAGGGTGGTTTAAGTTTTATCTAAAGTCAGCAATGTTTCACTCCTTATTAGCTACTTGGGATCTACCATTAGCTATGTGATTTTTTTTTTGTTTGTCTGACAAGTAGTTTTGTAATCTCAGCTAGTTTACAACTTCCTCTCATGTTGATAGATGCTAGATATTTAAAATTGTCAATGCATTAAATTTACCTATAGATGTTGATGCATCATAAATCCTATAATATATGCATTCCTCTGTAACCATTTTGAGGCTATAAAAAAGAAGATATATTAGCATATCTCTTAATAGAGAAAAAAAAAAAAGCTGCGATGAAGAGCTGTTTGCTGCTGGATACAAAAGAAATAAACCACAATCTGGTTTTGGCTCTAGAAACCTTGCAGTACTCTGGAGTGGAGGAAAAAATACACACACTTTATTTAGACAAAAATTTTATTGGCTTCCATGTCTTTTAATGATTGAGTAGTAAACTGTTTAAACTTAGAATCAACTAGGTTGGAAAAGACCTTTAAGACCATCTAGTTCAACCATTACCCCAGGACTGCCAAGACCACCACTAAGCCATACCACTAAGATCCTCATGTACATGGTTTTAGAACAGATCCAGGGGCGGTGATTCCACCACTTTCCTGGGAAATGCAATACCTGATTACCCTCTCTGTAATGAAATTTTTCCTAATATTCAATCTAAACGTCCTCTGACGCAGCTCAAGGCCATTATCTCTTGTCTTATCATTTGTCACCTGGGAGAAGAGACTGAGCCCCACCTCACTACAACCTCCTTTCAGGTAGTTGTAACAGAGCGATAAGGCCCCACTGAGCCTTCTTTTCTACAGTCTAAACTACCCCAGTTGCCTCAGCCGTTCCTCATAAGACCTGTTCTCCAGACCCTTTGCCAGCTTTGTTGCCTTGTGTTGGCAGTCCTGGGGTAGTGGTTGTAGCTGATGATCTTAAAGGTCTTTTCCAACCTAGTTGATTCTATGATTCCAAGATTTATTCTCCAGACTCTTCACCAGGTTTGTTGCCCTTTTCTGGACCCACTCCAGCACCTCAATGTGTTTCTTGTAGTGAGGGACCCAGAACTGAACATAGTATTCGAGGTGCAGCCTCACAAGTGCCAAGTACAGTGGGATGGTCACTGCCCTGATCCTGCTGGCTACACTGTTGCTGATACAGACCAGGATGCCATGGGCCTTCTTGGCTGCCTGGGCACAAGCTGGCTTATGTTCAGTCAATCAGCACCCCCAAGTCCTTTTCCACTGAGCAGCTTTCCAGCTGCTCTTCCCCAAGCCTGTAGCATTGCATGGGGTTGTTGCGGCCCAGATGCAGGACCCAGTATTTTGCCTTGTTGAACCTCATGCAATTGAGCACAACCCATCAATCCAGCCTATCCAGATCCCTCTGCAGATACCTCCTAACCTCCAGCAGAAAAACACTTCAAGCCAACTTGGTATCATCTGTAAATTTAATGTAGGTGCACCCAATCTCCTCATCCAGATCATCAATGAAGATACTAAATGACACTGGCCCTAACATTGAGCCCTGGGGGACACCATCAGTGACTAGTTGCCAATTAGACGTAGTATCATTTACCACTACTCTTAGGGCTCACCCATCCAGCCAGTTTCCAACCCAGCAAAGAATCCACCTATCCAGCTCCTGCGCTAGAATCCTTTTCCCCCTTAAACTTGAATTGCTGTTATGTCAGTCTCTAAAATGGGAAGATTAATCTGACAAAATACACACATATATAGTAGGATCACTTCATGTAGCCTTTACAATCAATGCAGAGAACTGAAAAGCTTCAAATCGATCAATAGAATCAGAGAACAGCCCAGACTGGAAGGGACCTCAAAAGATCATCTGGGCCAACCTTTGAGATGCAATTTCTTTCATCTTAAACAAGATGCTTGAAATAGGTCAGATGAATCACACCTTAAAAATTCCTCTTGTTCTGCACTACAGTACTGGATACCAGCACAACTGATACTGCACACTCTGAAACCATTATAGTTTTAATATTACCAAAAAAATCATCTTAACTACAGAATCTTATAGTCTATTTACATTACCTTGAATTTCCCTAATTAATGCCTCTCCCAACTTAACTGAAAAGGCAATTTGTTTTGTTTTTTTTTTTTTTTGTTTTGTTTTGTTTTGTTTTGGGTTTTTTTTTTTGTTATTTTTTGTTTAGAAGGAACTTGTATAAAGCAACAGTAGGTAGCTGTGCTGGAAGGTCTTCTCAAGACAGGAAGTCCCCATGGCAACTTTTTAGGTATTAAATCTTCATTTTTCCTGTGAAAAGCCTATCTGAGTATTTTTTAATGCTATAATATGTTTTCCCAATAGAAAATGAAGCTTTTAAACCTTACTAAAACATTAATGAGGGCTTTCTACTCAGATGTATTGAGTCCAAACTTTAGATGGAAGAGTTTGATTCTCCACGGCCTTTTATGTTAAACCTCACCTACAGTTCCAGCGGAGTACCTTTACACTTTTCAGGTAGTGCAATTATGCTTCATATATTCTTCAAGGCCACTTCTAACAGAAAAAAAGTGTTGTTTCTGTAGCTCAGACCCAAGCTTTTTGCTCTAATAATTTATTATTGTGTAAGTCAGTGTAAATTATTACCAAGGACAAATGTACCATTTCATAGTGTCTTTGAATTTCTTCGAAAAGCTACAGAAGATCCAGAGTAGAAAACAATGAGGTCCTAAGTCAGTAAATCTGAATCTTGCTTCAACAGAATTACTCTTTTCCTGTAGAAGTGTAATTGAGAGGACATTCACATCTTTCAATACTGACTAGAAATGCACCAGATCTGTGAACGTACACAGATACTTCTTGTGCAGATACACAGACAGCCTCCTAATTATGCATGATTGGCTAAAGAATTGTACTGGAAAGATGAAAAAGATTATTTCATTATTCAGCACAATCTCATTGCTGTTCTAAATTAGAATCTGTGTAGGAGGAAGTAGTGTTTTCAACAGTGTGCAGCAGAGTTTTCTACTTGTGAACCATTACCTATGGTGGTCCTGAAGATGTTTCTAAGGGAACTGACTGGGAAGACCAGTTCCACATATCCTCTACAACAAACAAAATATATTTCTAAAGTGATCTGTGTCACCCAGGAATCACAAAAGCTTGAAACCTCCTGACATGTAACCATGTTCAGCATGACTATGACCAGGGTACTGCTGAGTCCATACCTACAGTTTAGGCAGTATACTCTCTGCTGAATCTGAGTCCTAATCAGTCACAATGCCTAATGTTGATACATCCTCAGGCTCTATTTTGACACTTGCATACTGTATCTATTAATAAAGCAAAATCAAGTGCAGAGGGCATGTTATGTAGCACGTGCCATGTCCCTAGGAGATGTGACTCCAGCTGCAGTGCCACAAAGGGTCCTCATACTGCAACACTGAGGTGGCAAACGGTGCACAGTACTTGGCTTAGGAACTCAAGTGTTCCTAAGCACCAGCATGACACCAGCAAAAAGTGTGATTCAATGCACAAACCTAAAACTGAACTAACAAGATTCAGGAAAAGACTCATGCTTGTTGGATGTGAATGTACTTTTTGTCCTAAATTATTTATGCAGCTAGTACTATTATAACCAGCTAGGTTTTCTAGATGTAAGTCAGAAGCTGTAAGTTTAGTATCTAGTTAAATCATTATTTGTCTGGTACACCATCTAAGTTTTGAAACACTGAATAACAGACTAACATTGCCTTCAGAATTACATTTATCATATTGCACTACCAGAATGACAGGCTAGTGTCATTAAAGGGAAAAAGAAAACCAGAAAGGCAGAAACCAACCACTAGGTCATGTAGCACTTTTTTTTGAATACTTCCTGTCTAAGCATTTCATTTTTCTGACCCAAAGATGTGAAGCTTCCTATGAAGACAGAGAAAAGCCAGTAGGGAGTAAGCAACTAATCGGTAAAATGAAATAAATCCTTTTAAAAAAAGGACTTTTGTGTTGCTTTTCATATTAGGAAGCTGTGCAAATTACTTTAAAGCCCTTTTTTTTTCATTGTAGTAAACAGGAGAATTCACATTGACTTTGGAAAGCATAACTTTGTCTCAGTTCCTTTAAAAAAAAAAAAGAATAAAAGAAATAAAAGAATTAAATTCTTTGGATATCTGTTGTTTTCCAGTGGGATAAGCCTTTATTATGGAAAGTTTTGAAATTAGCTTCTTTTCATGAGACTGCTGATGAATATACATATCTGTATGCCTAACAGCTACACTACAAAGATGTATTTGATTCTTCACCCCTTTACATCAAATGGTAGGAATTAGAAAATTTATTGAAATAAATAGCATTGCACCAACATAAATCTGGCACAGTAGAGAATCATAATCTTTTGGACTTTAAATGAATAGCCACTTACTTTGTTAAGGAACTGTAAAACGTTGCACCTATGATTTACAAGCGTTTTCCACTTTGTTTTATACTGGTGCAAATGGCAAGAGAAAGTGATAGGCAAAGTAGAATGAAGATATGGTCTAATGAGCAGGTCTCCTGTGTTCATCCATTTCTTGCTTTATAAACTTCCCAGAGTTAGCACACAGTGCTCATGCCAGAGATTGTTTGTAACTGTTCTTCACATAATGGAAAGAATCTTGCAGGTTAGTTCCTGATTTGTATCTAGTGAGCACTGCATCTTAAAAATACTATGCAGTAAAGCTGTTCAATTTCAGGTAGTCTGGGGCACAAAATTTTCATTCTGGAGGGCACCTGAACAAGTCAGTCTCCTGCTCAAAGAAACTTCGACATCAAAGTTAGGTCACATTTCTCTGGGTCTTGTCTAGTTGAGTGTTGAAGAGAGGAAGATACCTCAGCTTCTGTGGGAAATCTGTTCCAGTGTTTAATCATCTTCCATCATATTCAGTCAGAATCTCCCTTGCAACAGCTTCTGACTGTTACCTTTTTTAATATGCACTTTCAAAAAAGTTTTTCACTTTCATTGATTTATAGTCACCTTTTAGGTTGTTGAAGAGAGCAAGCCAAATCCTCTTATCTGTCTTTCCCCCAAGTTCTCTGATTTATGCCTCCTCAATTTTAAGTCATAGACCATGTGCTCCAGCCCCCTGGACACCTTAGTACCCTTACGCGGACTCTGTTTTGTCACTCTCTCTCTTACTCTGGTGAGCCCAAAACTGGACACAGTTTTCCAGATGTGGCCTTAGAAGGGTTGAGAAGAAAAGAATAATCAATTCCTTTAACCTGTCTGTTGCACCATCCAGAGCATAGCTAGCCTTCATCACCACAAAAACACACTGCTGGTTGTTGTCCACAGGTAATTTTTCAGGTTGCTGTCCATCAGACACAGATTCCCATCCTTTACTGCAAAGTTGCTTTCTAGCTAGTTAAACCCTGCTTGTTCAGTTGCAAGATGTTATTCTGTCATGAATGCAGGAATTTGCATTTGCTTTTGCTGAACTTCATGATGTTTCTGTTAGCCCATTTCTACCGCCTGTCAAGATCTCTTTCAAGAAGAGAAGTCTTGTTTCCTGACCTTTAGCTTGTTGTCTGCTGACTCTTGTTTGGAGTCTTTGGAAAATTCACTGAGATGCCTGTTTTTTTTCTGGCAGAGGTCCCCAGTGAAGATGTTAGACATTACCAGGCCCAGAACTGACCCTAGCGAAAACCACCCACAACAGGCTGCCAGTTAGAACTGGCCAACTTCAATCAGTTGATTGCTACACCGTGAAGCATATTTTTTCACTCAATTTGGGTGCAATTTCACATTGCTTCATCTTGGCTATCAAAATCCAATTGCACGATGTCAAATGTCCCTCCAAAATCAAGGTAAACAACAATTCCCTCCTTGTCCATCCATTTCATCACCATTCAGGCTGGTCAGATATGATTTTTCCTTTAATAAATACATGCCAATAGTTCTAAGCCATCTCCTTGTACTTCATATGCCTTGAATGGCTTCCAGAAAGATTTAGTCCATAAATATGTTATACAGAGCAGCCTGTAGTTTCTAAATCCTCTTAATGCCCTTTTTGAAGATGTTTATGATGTACAGCTTTGTAAATCTTTTGATTTACCACATCCACCTGAAGTCAACTTCCTCAGTATCTTTGAATATATCACATCTGTCCTCACAGACTTGTGCATGTCCAGTTTGCCTAAGAATTCATCACCTGCAATTCTTCTTCTATTGATGTTACTACTTCTCCTCCCTAAACTGCTCAGTTTAACACTGGAAACTGAGAGGCGTGAGAGCAGTCCATGCTAGCAAAAACTGAAGTAAAGAAAATATCTCAGCTTTTCCAATAACCCTCATTTTTAAGTTATCCCATCCGTTCAACAGAAGGTCCACAGTATACCTGGTTTTCCTTTTCCTGATGGTGTACGTACAGAAGTCCATGTTGTCTTTCACAGATCCTCCCTAGATGAAATTTGACTTTTCCTAATTGCATCACTACCTGAATGGGCAACACTTCCATATTCCTCTGAGGTATCCTGTCCCTACATTCACCTTTCATAAGCTTCCTTTTTGCGTATAAACTCAGGTTGGAGTTCCTTGTTCAGCAAAGCTGGCCTTTTGTTGTACCTGTGTAATTTCATACACATTGAGATGAACCATTCTGTGCTTTGAATAGGTTATCTATCGCAAAGACCCTTACAGTTCTCAAAATGAGAATTTGAATTTCTGGACGAGCCATTCAAAAAGGGCAAGTAACAGAGCTAGCATCAGCTGACACTATCAGTACTTCTCCATATTGGTGTTTACAAGCTACTATAATTTAAAAGCTAAATTAGGGGGACAGAAAAAAAATGGCATTCATAAAACACAGAAGGCAAAATTGAGTGAAACTTAGTTTGTGACCTAATGAGGAAAGAATTCTTAGTCAGTTTCAGGGATTTTTCTGGTTTTGACTAATCCCATGTAGGAACATCTAAATCCTCTTCTACTTGTAACTCTTGAGCCTTTTGAAATATCAGTACACTGAATTAATCTTTCTGATCCAAATCTCCAAGTCCTTCCTCTAACCAGTCTTTCTTTTGGTTGGACCTTATCTCTGATTCTCTGTCACACCTGTCACCACTGATATCAACCTCAATATCTCACTTGCCAACTTCAGCAGCCTGTAGACCTCTTCAATGGAATGTGAGTTAAAGATCTGATTCAAGACCTGGAAACTCTTAAATCCCTTTTCTTCAGCAACACTGTAAGGTATTAGCTAAATAAGGTACCAATTGCTTTGATTATATATATATATATACACACACACACATACACATATATATGTGTGTATATATATATTTTTAATGATGTTGCATGGGAGTTCTAGCTCTAGATGACTAGCCAAATTACCTCCCTGTGATAAACCACCCATTCTAGTGTGGCCTTTGCCACTCGCCTTATTTATTCCTCTTCATTTCAAATCTCTGCACAAACTCCTCGGTTCAGGGATCACTTCTATTAATTTTTATGGTGCTTTCCACAGGAAAAAGAGGGGGATTATTCCAAAGGAAAAGCTGTGTCAGCACAAGTATATTGACAGATAATCTGTCAATAGAATTCCTGGGAGCCCTCAAATTCCGTACAGGATGGTTAAATGAATATTCATTAAGGGTGATTTTCTCACACTTCACTTTGACATTTCCTTGCCTGAAAAGCAGGCATCTGACCCAAGTGGAATGACTCAGTGTGACACTGTCTTATAGACAATTTATCTTTTCATGAAAATACCCAAGGCAATAAAAATGACCTGTCTGGATAAGTTGTTTGTGCTTGAAGAAAAGAGGCTTCCTTAAACCTCCCAATTTCTAGGAGAGGAAGAAATTATGAGATATTCCTTTGAAAAAGCTTATCTTTTAGATTTAGTATTTTTCAATTTAAAAAAAAAACCTATTATGTAAATTTGGTTTCAAGTTAAGGGATCTGTGTAAAAATGATATCATGCATGCATTCCACAGAGGAATGCTAAGCAGTGAAAAGTAAAAATGCCTTAATGTACTCTGTTTTGTCTAGATGCAGTCAATGCACCTGTATGTATTATTGACCACAGAAGACCAATGGTAGTATTGTCACCATGATCATAACTGTGATCTTAGGTATTTAATCACTTACACAGAAGTGAGAATATATTTATAACTTTTCCTTTGTACAGGTAAATGCTGGTCTAGTGTATTTCCTAAGAAAATATAAAAAGAAATAAGTCTGGTTGCTGAGATCCTGCTCTCAAAATAACATTAGTAGGACAGTTCATTAGTGACTTCACTGTTAGATGTAGTATGAAATTAAACAAAAAGCAAAAAACAAAAACCAAAACAAACAAACAAAAAAAAATCCCAAACAAAAAACAACAACCCACACAAAGATTCCTCTTTGCCAAGTAAGATGGTAAATGTAACAGATGGAATACAATGTGTAGGAACTCATACCTAACCTGTTAGATACATTACCAAAACCCAAAGACTTCAATATGGGCTACAGAAGAAGCACTGACATAGTTTATGTGAAAGTTTAAGTGGCTATCGACTCTTTCAGTACCCAGATGCAGAGAACTTTTCGCTGTAGACAACAGTTTAAAGAACGCATTGTAGAGAAAAAGAAATGCCACAGTTCAGCAATCATCAGTTGCAGAGAATAAGAAAATGGTAAAATACTGAAGGGGGAGTGAAAAGAAGATAGTAATAGTGACCTCTTCATTAGAAAATCCTGACAAAATTACTAAGTTTTAAAGAACATTGCTTCTATTATATATTGTTCAGTGCATTAAAAATAACTAAAAAATCTGAACTACTTAAGACATTTCCTATATTTAATGGCTTATCGTCAGTCTTGTATTATATTTATGGTTGATTTTTTTGTTAATCTTAAAATAACTTGGTGGGAATGTCTTGCACAAAATGTCCTTGCAGGTTTCCTCTTTTTCTTTTTATTCTTCTAGAGATTTTTAATTTGATGTTTTACTTTTTGTTTGTTCCTTAGGCTGATGACACATCATCAATTATTGCTATATTAGAGGTAAGCGTGGGGGTGAGAGATAAGCCTGGGATGCCAATGTTTGAGGGATGGCATGCTAGTGAGGTCCTATGCTCTGCCATTTCAGTGAAGGTACAGGATGGACATCCATGTGACAGCAAAGATACAAGAGTTATTGATGTGTAGAAACCATGGAAGCACCTTGAATGGTCATGTAGGAATTAGGGTTTCTTCCCTAAAAAAGGTGGTGGAATCAATAGCCCAGCAGAAGTACATCTACACCAATGCATGCAGCACGGGCAACAAACAGGAGGAGCTGGAAGCCATTGCACAGCAAGAAAACTGTGATATAGTTGCCATCATGGAAACATGGTGGGAAGACTTTCACAACTGGAGTGTTGCAAGGGATGGCTATAAACTCTTCAGAAGGGATAGGCAAGGAAGGAAAGGTGGTGGGGTAGGCCTGTCTGTTAGGGGGTGTTTTGACTGTCTAGATGGGTGTCTATAGGGTTGAGCATTTATGAGTAAGAATCAGAAGGAAGACCAGCAAGGCAGATATCATGGTAGGATTCTGTTACAGACCACCCAACCAGGAGGAAGACGTCTATAAGCAGTGGGAAGAAGTCTCAGTTGCCAGATCCTGTTCTCGTGGGGGACGTTAACTTACCAGATGTCTGCTGGAAATACAGCACAGCAGAGCGGAAAGTCTAGGGGGTTCCTGGAGTCTGTGGAAGATAACTTCCTGACACAGCTGGTGAGTGAGCCAACTAGGGGAGGCATACTGCTGGACATGTTTGTGAATAGAGACAACTTGTGGGTGATGTGGTGGTTGGAGGCTGTTCTTGGGCACAACAATCAGGGAATGCTAGAGTTTTCAATGCTCAGAGAAGAAGGGGAGTTAGCAGAACAGCCATCTTGGGCTGTTTAGGAGGCTGGTTGACAGAGGTCTGTTATGAGGCAGCCCCTTAGGGCAAAGGACTCCCTGTTTGGTATGTTTCTGATCACCTATACATGTGGCTTTGCAATAATTCAACTTGATGACTTCTGCTTATCATTATTTTTTTTCTGTCAAATATGACATATTTCTGTGTGTAAATACTATAAATTTGATGCTGTATTTCTTCTTTCTTACCTGTTGTCTACGTTTCCTTATATTGCCCTCACAATGGTTTTGTTGTACATCATTAATGCTTATACACATTCTTGCAATCTAACATTGTTGTTCAGCAACACAGCTGGGGTTATAGCAAAATTGGCTCCATGATTTAGTTACATTCAAACTGACTATTTCTCTGAAACCATAGTTGCAAGCACAGTTGTTGAACAGCTGGATGTGTTCTGTAGTTAAGTGGCTTTGGATCTGCTGAAGTCATGCTGCAAGTGCCCTTTTCATTGGAAGTTCCTCAATCCCCAGATGTACTTCTGCTTTTCAGATTAATTTCTTCAAAGGTTTATGTGAAAATACTTTTTTTTTCCCTCTCATCTTCTTGCTTACTTTTACTAAGTTCAAGAAACTGTAACACAAGATAATGTATTCTTAAAGGTAAGATTTTTCTCATAAATACCTTAAAGAAGGGCTTCCAAAACAGAGTAAAGGTACTCACTGAGGGACAGGCTACAGCATTAACTTTATACCAAATTTGTTTGAGCAATCCAATTCACACATTTGTATCTCTGAACCAGACAGCACGTATTAGCAATTAGAGACATGGGTGGAAGCTAGGGAAACTGCTTTAGACACTGCTCCTGGAACATTTTGAGAAAACACATACTGGGGAAAGGACAGTACTTTGAAACATGGAGTTCATAAGAAATTATTGTACTGTGTGACTACAGAGTTATGGAAGAAAGGAAAAACAAAAAAATTTTGATGAATATTCAGGAGAAACCTCAGTGTGAATTGGTCTATGACACATAGAATGTGTGGAACACATAAGATTGAAAACCAGATTTCATCAATTCAGTGCCTCACTGAATTAATTCCACTGGTCACTGTGTCAGCCTTGAACACTTGTAGCATGTGAACACACAGTAGCTTTGCTACGCACTGTTCTAATTTAAAAAAAATGAATAAAAGTTACCTGTATTTATATCCTCGACTTTTTTACTTCATGCTTAATTCACAGTAAACTCCAGATCAAGATAGTTGCTTTCTTGTGTTTTCTATCTTTCTGGTCCTGATTTTCATGTTATCAATCTGTGTGTTCGTCTGCCTTAGAGTTCTTGTGTTGTTCTTTTACCTCTTTAGTCTAGATGCCCTTTCTCTCTGTATGCTTTATTTACTATTCGATTATTGTGAGAAACAGGCTTGTCCTGCTCCAGTGGCATCAGATGTCCCACCATTAATTCCTTCTTTAGAATATAGCTAAATTCTAGAATTCTAAATCAGAAACTTGAATAACTAATTCTGCCTTGTTTCTTCATTTGAATTAAAACAAACAAACCACAACAAACCGAAAAACAAACATGTGAATCTTAGGGAGAGAAAAAATCTTTAAATGCCTTTATCATCTGCATAAATGTTTCTGATCTTTGGTTTCACTCAGTTCTTATTCTCTTCCTATTGACAGTTCTTCAATGATTTCAGACATAGGTATGGTTTCTTGCCTGCAAAGTCAGCATTGTTACTGGTTTGGGTCCCTTGGTCTGGTTTTGTTCCCTGGTTTTTTGCATCTTCTGGGTCAGGGAGGATATCACCAGTTTAACTACTGTCACCATATATCACCTACCAACTGCTGTGCTACAAAATGAAAAGCATCCATGCTTGTAAAAATAAAGTGTTTCCTTATTAAGGAATGTTGTGTGCTGTATTGTGCTATGACGATCTAGCCAATTCCATGAGTCATTTTAGAGATCCCATGAGCTGGAGACTTGGGTATTTGGCAAGTGTCAATGTATAAACAGTTCCAGCCTGGAGCCCTTGCAAAATATAATTACCCTAATAAATTGATACAGACATTTCTCTGTCCATGATCAAGTTCTGATTTTTGTACTTCTTTCCAAGAATTATCCTTTGTGCTTGCTGAGCAATCAGTTTCTAAGTGCTTCTAGAGATAAACAATTTCTTACCACTTTTTCCCCCCATAATACTTCTCCCCATCTCAGTTTGACTGTGTTGGGCCACTTTTTCTGTTTATGTTTGTTCCCTTCTTTTGTTGTTGTTGTTTCTCTTGTAAGGGAAGATATTTTTTTTTCTTATTTTCCTGCTGTCTCCCCTTTTTTCCACACCCTAAGCTTGAGATCAGATGTTTTTCAGTTAATTGGACTGGAACACGCACCTCCGCTATGGAATCTCAGATTGTGTTCCAGTTCATATATGCTGAAGTATAAATAGCAAACACATCACTACAGGTGGAGAAGTTGCAGAAAAAATCATTCAGGAAAATGGCTGTGTGCTTTTGAACTGAAATAATAATGCAACTGTTTAGTTCATACAACTCATATATACATTGTACGGATGCACTTGAATTCTCTTTGCTCAGATCTGCTTAAAGCAGAAACTCCTTGAAAAAAAAACAACAAAAAAGCAACCCAAACATTAAACAAAATAAAAAAAGACATGTTGTTTTTTTGTTTGAAAACCACAAGGTTTTTAGAGTTATGTTTGTTATGATAACCAGTATATTTTACCTTCAGTAAAGAATGTTAAGCTATGAAATAAAAAAAAAAAGACAAAAAAACCCCCACAACTCAAAAACCAACCAAAATCCCCAAATCAAAACCAAAACAAAAACAAAAAAAACAAACCATGAATGTAGAAAACACAAGTTTTCATTACTGAGACATCTTCTTTTTTATTTTATGCAGCAAACACTGAATAGTTTTCAAAATTATCTATTTTCATATGTCTGGTTTTCTTCTCCAAACTGATACAATAATTCTACAAACTAGGATGTCTTTTAGTTTTCATCTGCAGTGTAATCAGATTCATCCTTTCTATTCTGCAGTAAGAAAATAGGATAATTATCTCTCTTTACCTTGTAATTCTTTGCCATAATCAAGAACCAAAACTATTAACCCTTCTTTGAAGAAGTTAGCTGTTCCACAAAATGAAAGGTAAGAAAAATGAAAGTAACACATGAGTATTCGGTATACAATATGGAATACATATTTTTGGGTATTTTCTTGCAGCTTCATGGCAAAAGGTTTCTAAGGGTTAGTGGTGGATTAGCCATGCTGAAAGTTAGAACATTTTCAGCTGAAAAATCCAAATAGCCATACAAAGAATGGATTATCACTCCAGTCTAGAAAGAGAAATCTGGTTGATGGTGGTTTTCCTTAGAGGTTTAAGCACGTTCCATGAAGAAAATAAACATTGTAATACAGTGTATATATATATATGTATATATATATATA